>NW_021822924.1:48068-86733 GCF_901001165.1 Salmo trutta | reverse complement strand
CTGATCTAAAATACATACACACATAGACAAAAATATTTGGACACTTTGTCAAATGACTGGATTCGGCTATTTCGGCCACACCTATTGATGACAAGTGCATAAAATCGAGCACACAGTCATGCAATCTCTGTAGACAAACATTGGCAGCAGAATGGCCTTACTGAAGAACTCAGTGACTTTCAACGTGGCACTGTCATAGGGTGCCACCATTCAAACAAGTCAGTTCGTCACATTTCTGCCCTGCTAGAGCTGCGACGATCAACTGTAAGTGCTGTTATTGTGAAGTGGGAACTTCAAGAAGCAACAACGGCTCAGCCGCAAAGTGGTAGGCCACACAAGCTCACAGCACGGGACTGTCGAGTGCTGAAGCACATAGCACCTAAAAATCACAACACTCAGTACCGAGTTCCAAACTGCCTCTGGAAGCAACGTCAGCACAAGAAATGTTCGTTGGGAGCTTCATGAAATGGGTTTCCATGGCCGAGCAGCCACACACAAAAGATCACCATGCGCAATGCCAAGCGTTGGCTGAGTGGTGTAAAGCTGGCCGCCATTGGACTCTGGAGCAGTGGAAATGCTTTCTCTGTAGTTATGAATCATGCTTCACTATCTGGCAGTCCAATGGACGAATCTGGGTTTGGCGGCTGCCAGGAGAACACTACCTGCCAGAATGCATAGTGGCAACTGTAAAGTTTGCTGGAGGAGGAATAATGGTCTAGGGCTGTTTTTCATGTTTTGGGCTAGGCCCCTTAGTTCCAGTGAAGAGAAATATTAACGCTACAACATACAATGACATTACAAATGATTCTGTGCTTCCAACTTTGTGGCAACAGTCTGGGGAAGGCCCTTTCCTGTTTCATCATGACAATGCCCACAAGCACAAAGTGAAGTCCATACAGAAATCGTTGGTCGAAATCGGTGTGGAAGAACTTGACTGGCCTGCACAGAGCCCTGACCACAACCCCATCAAACATCTTTGGGATGAGTTGAAATACTCTGTAACTTCCTGTCCATACTGACTTCATTTTTTGAACGAGGCTAAAATGCACCTCTTAAATGTCTTGTCCATAGTAATGACTTGCTTTGCAGAAGAGGCTAAACATACAAAGTGGACAGGGCATATTCTGCCTTGTGAAAAGAGTTGATGTAAAGTGAGGAGAATTACCCACAAGGTCAGAGCAGCGATGGGTCTTTATTAGCCCATCAGGGCTCTTAAGGAGTGTTACCACTGAACTATAGAGCGTCACAAAATGCACAATGGCAAAACACGTCCTGACACCTCCCGACCGCACAGGTCAATGCCATTAATGGCCTCCCGTTGAAAGCAAAGCAATTCCTTGAAAAGCAGGAGAAGGAACGTTATGGTCCCTCTTATGCCATCACATCAGTCCCTGAGCAAGGTGGCTTGGCTTTTTAAATCCACCAGCCCCTCACTCTCCTCTCCTTTTCCTGTATTTACAGGTCAAGCTGAACAAATTTAATTGTGCTCGCCGAGAAGAGTGCTCCCTCGAAACGAGTAAAGAAAAATAGAATGTGGATGTAGGGGGGAGAGAGAGAGAGAGAGAGTGCGAGAGAGAGAGAGAGAGAGAGAGAGAGAGAGAGAGAGAGAGAAAGAGAAAGACAGAGAGAGAGAGAGAGAGAGAGAGAGAGAGAGAGAAAGAGAAAGACAGAGAGAGAGAGAGAGAGAGAGAGAGAGAGAGAGAGAGAAAGAGAAAGACAGAGAGAGAGTGGACAGGGAAAAAGGCAGCATAAATGGTGGCTTTTAAAAGGCAATTGCGAAACCATTAGGCATTGATGAGAAAAAAAAGAAAAGAGGGGGGAAAGGGAGAAAAAAAAGTCTGGAGAGAGAGATGAAAGGTGCTGTGTACCTTTTACCCACAATTACTGTGCTTATCGTTGGAAAGGGCACAGAGGCAGTCCCCATCAGTCCTCCACCATGCCAGACAGGCACACAGCAGCCATGCCTTTAGAAAAAGCCTCCTGAACAGAAACGCAACAACAAGCCATTGATTTGTCGTGTTGTTTTTCATCACAAAATGAGACTAATTATTTTCATCTCTCACACAGTGAAGGGAAAAGTAACAAGAATCATTTGTGGAAAAAGCAACACGCGATATTTGGCATTGAATGACTGTGAAATGGTTTTCCACCTTGTAGTGTCAAATGTAATGCTTAGCTTTTTTAATGAGTAATTCATTGCGAGAAGGTTTTCTATCTACCTGAGGAATGATGCTGTTGAGACACAATACACATTTTCAGAGCATGATTGACTGGAGGAAAAAGAAAGCAGGAATATGTCAGAAAGACATTTTGGTAGTCATGGAACATTCTCTACCATCTCGATGGTCTCTCTGTCAGTGACTGTAACTTATCATGTGCCAATGTCTCTGTGTGTTTAATTAAAAATGCAACATGAAGCTAGATATTTTTCCCAACGTCACTGACATGTAATGATTCATCATGACATGTAGGATTGAGTAAACGGCATTAGACATCGTTCTGTCTTGTGGTGCTCGATGCCTTTTCGGGGCATGTCTACTTACCATACATTTTGTTTTTACATAATAATTATAAACCTATTTTGCTGACAATTCCAAAAAATATAATTAGCAATTTCCAAAAGAGGAGAAAATAAATCTGCCTTTCAAATCATTATTATTTCCAGTGATTAAAGAAATGGATTTAATTTCCATCACTTACGCCCTTCAACACCACCTCCTGCTGATCTGTGTACCCCAAAGATCAGATACACTAATTTCACAATGTGGGGAGGCAGGCAGCCTAGTGGTCAGAGAGTTGGGCCAGTAACCGAAAGGTTGCTAGATCGAATCCCTGAGCTGACAAGGTACAAATCTGTCGTTCTGAACAAGGCAGTTAACCCACTGTTCCTAGGCTGTCGTTGTAAATAAGAATTTGTTCTTAACTGACTTGCCTAGTTAAATAAGGATTAAATAAATAAAATTCATGTACGTGTCCGTGCACGTCTCACTAAAGAATTGTATCTTTGGCATTGCTGCAAAGGGTCTGTACTGCTGGATGGCTGCATGCAGTTCGCCGCCACGTCTCCAGTTCGCCGCCACGTCTCCAGTTCGCCGCCACGTCTCCCATGAAAAACGAAATCAAACCCAGCATCCAAATCATACTTGGTTGGATCATTCTAAAGGGCCAAGGTTGGATCTGCCAGGGTATTATGGCTCGAAGTGTGTTAGGACGATGTAGGATGCTGCCTATGCCCTGATAGTAGGCTAGGCTCAGAGAGAAAGGCCTTTGGTCAATTATGGGAATGAGAATCAAAGACGTACTAATAATTAGATTTATCCTGTGAGACCCAGTTCAATATCTAGGCTGCTAGGGGTCTGAAACCACCTCTGTTTCTCTCTCCTCTTTCTTTCTCTTTCTCTCTCTCTCCTCTATCTGTCTCTCTCCCTCGCTCTCTGTCTTTCTCCTCTCTCGCTCTCTCTCTGATTTGTTCTCTCTCCCTCTCACTCCATTTATTTCTCTCTGATTTTGAAAGAAAGAGGGATCATGATGAGAGACACATTAATCTTCATTCCCTAAGTTCTAGACCTCAGCTGAATCTGGTAATGAATGGTGTGGCTGTTGAACAAGTTGAGGAGACTAAATTACATGGCGTTACCTTAGATTGTAAACTGTCATGGTCAAAACATATAGATTCAATGGTTGTAAAGATGGGGAGAGATCTGTCTGTAATAAAGAGATGCTCTGCTTTTTTGACACCACACTCCAAAAAGCAAGTCCTGCAGACTAGTTTTGTCTTACCTTGATTATTGTCTAGTCATGTTGTCAAGTGCTGCAAAGAAAGACCTAGTTAAGCTGCAGCTTGCCCAGAACAGAAAGGCATGTCTTTGTCTTCATTGTAATCAGAGGGCTGATATAAATACTATGCCTGCCAGTCTCTCTTGGCTAAGAGTTGAGGAGAGACTGACTGCATCACTTCTTCTTTTTATAAGAAACATTCATGTGTTGAAAATCCCACATTGTTTGCATAGTCAACTTATACACAGCTCTGACACACACACTTAGCCCACCAGACATGCCACCAGGGGTCTTTCACAGTCCCCAAATCCAGAACATATTCAAGAAAACGTACAGTATTATATACAGCCATTATTGCATGGAACTCCGTTCCATCTCATATTGCTCAAATAAACGGCAAACCTGGTTTAAAAAAACAGATAAAGCAACACCTCACAGCACAACGCCTCTCCCCTATTTGACCTAGATAGTTTGTGTGTATGCATTGATATGTAGGCTACATGTGCCTTTAAAAAAATGTATGTAGTTCTGTCCTTGAGCTGTTCTTGTCTATTAGTGTTCTGTATTATGTCATGTTTCATGTTTTGTGTGGACCCCAGGAAGAGTAGCTGCTGCTTTCACAACAGTTAATGGGAATCCTGCTTTCACAACAGTTAATGGGAATCCTGCTTTCACAACAGTTAATGGGAATCCTGCTTTCACAACAGTTAATGGGAATCCTAATAAAATACCAAATTGCCCAAAAATCTTGTCCAGTCCCTTTTTCTACCCTGGCTCTCTTTCCTACTCTCCTCCCTCCATACCTCCCACCCTCCTCTCTCCATCCCTCCTACTCTCCTCTCTCCCTCCTCCATACCTCCCACCCTCCTCTCTCCATCCCTCCTACTCTCCTCTCTCCATCCCTCCTACTCTCCTCTCTCCATCTCTCCCACTCTCCTCTCTCCATCCCTCCCACTCTCCTCTCTCCCTCCCTCCTCCATACCTCCCACTCTCCTACGCTCCTCCCTCCATACCTCCATACCTCCCACTCTCCTACGCTCCTCCCTCCATACCTCCCACTCTCCTACTCTCCTCTCTCCATCCCTCCATACCTCCCACTCTCCTACGCTCCTCCCTCCATACCTCCCACTCTCCTACTCTCCTCTCTCCATCCCTCCTACTCTCCTCTCTCCATCCATCCCACTCTCCTACGCTCCTCCCTCCATACCTCCTACTCTCCTCTCTCCATCCCTCCTACTCTCCTCTCTCCATCCCTCCCACTCTCCTCTCTCCATCCCTCCTACTCTCCTCCCTCCATCCCTCCTACTCTCCTCTCTCCATCCCTCCCACTCTCCTCTCTCCATCCATCCCACTCTCCTCTCTCCATCCCTCCTACTCTCCTCCCTCCATCCCTCCTACTCTCCTCTCTCCATCCCTCCCACTCTCCTCTCTCCATCCCTCCTACTCTCCTCCCTCCATCCCTCCTACTCTCCTCTCTCCATCCCTCCCACTCTCCTCTCTCCATCCCTCCTACTCTCCTCTCTCCATCCCTCCTACTCTCCTCTCTCCATCCCTCCTACTCTCCTCTCTCCATCCCTCCTACTCTCCTCCCTCCATCCATCCCACTCTCCTACGCTCCTCCCTCCATACCTCCCACTCTCCCTCCTCCATACCTCCCACTCTTCCCCCCTCCATCCCTCCTCTCTCCATCTCTCCTTCTCTCCTTCAGACAGCACTCTGAGGACAACAGGTCTCACCACAGGGAGAGGAAAATAAGAGAGAGAGATGGAGGGAGATACAGAGGAGGATGCTACAGGCATTCTGGGGTGACCTCTGACCTTCAAAAGTATACTTCCTGGAATGGCCACACTTAACAGTGTGAACCGCATGGAGAGGCACTACAGTAGGCCTGTTATAAGGAGGAATAATGTACATTTCAGTCAATTACAAACCAGTACAACATGCAAGGGAGACTGAAAGTCCATTTTTTTCAAAATGTTTGGTGTTTTGTTAAAATGTCAAGAATTGATTTTCATAAAATCTCGGAGGAATGTTCTCTGATTTCTGCACAAATGGGAAAACAACAAAGTGAATACATTATTAGTAAAGACATTACACCAATTCACCTTATCAAGTTAATTACTGAAGTGTGTTAGTTTGATATGTGTGGTTTTTAATTACCTTTTGCTGTAATGGTTGATTAATTTAATGTTTTAGTCTATTTTAATCACAGACAATTAGTTTACAGTTAATGAGGTGTCTCCATTTTCTTTAACTGTAAAAATTATCATAGACATGTTTATTAGAATCTTGAATAGCAATCAGCTTTCTTTATGACTCAGTGTCAGTAATAATTAAAATAACACTTTTTACACAAATCATATTGTGACATTTAATTACATTTTATTGTACTAGCTTAATTTTTCTACGTGACCAAAAGTACGTGGAGACCTGCGCGTCGAACATCTCATTCCAAAATTATGGGCATTAATATGGAGTTGGTCCCCCTTTGCTGCTTTAAAACCTCATAAGGATTAGCCCCTTTTTTCAATTTTTGCCTAAAATGACATACCCAAATGTAACTGCCTTTAGCTCAGGCCCTGAAGCAAGGATATGCATATTCTTGGTACCATTTGAAAGGAAACATTTTGAAGTTTATGGAAATGTGAAAAGAATGTAGTAGAATATAACACAATAGATCTGGTAAAAGATAATTAATAGAAAAAAAAACATATTTTGGAATTTTTTGTGCCATCATTTTTGAAATGCAAGAGAAAGGCCATAATGTATTATTCTAGCCCAGATGTAATTTAGATTTTGGCCACTAGATGGCATCATTGTATGTGCAAAGTTTTAGACTTATCAAATGAGCCATTGCATTTCTGTTAAAAATGTTGTATCAAGACTGCCCAAATGTGCCTAATTTGTTAATTAATAACTTTCCATTTTCAAAATTGTGCACTCTCCTCAAACAATAGCATGGTATTCTTTCACTGTAATATCTACTGTAAACAATAATTTAAGCTTTCTGCCAATATCAGATATGTCTATGTCCAGGTCAGGGCTCTGTGCAGGCCAGTCAAGTTGTTCCACACCGATCTCAACAAACCATTCCTGTATGGACCTCACTTTGTGCACAGGGGCATTGTCATACTGAAACAGGAAAGGGCCTTCCCCAAACTGTTGACACAATGTTGGAAGCACAGAAGCGTCTTGAATGTAATAGTATGCTGTAGTGTTAATATTTCCCTTCACTGGAATTAAGGGGCGTAGCCCGAACCATGAAAAACACCCCCAGACCATTATTCCTCCTTAACCAAACTTTACAGTTGGCACTATGCATTGGGGCAGGTAGTGTTCTCCTGGAATCTGCTAAACCCAGATTAATTTGTCGGACTGCCAGATGGTGAAGCGTGATTCTTCACCCCAGAGAACTCATTTCAACTACTCCAGAGTACAATGGCGGCAAGCTTTACACCACTCCAGCCAATGCTTGGCATTGTGCATGGTAATCTTAGGCTTGTGTGCGGCTGCTGGGCCATGGAAACCCATTTCATGAAGCTCCCGACGAACATTTCTTGTGCTGACGTTGCTTCCAGAGGCAGTTTGGAACTCGGTACTGAGTGTTGTGATTTTTATGTGCTATGTGCTTCAGCAATCGGTGGTCCATTCTGTGAGCTTGAGTGGCCTACCACTTTGCGTCTGAACCGATGTTAGTCCTAGACGTTTCCACTTCATAATAACAGCACTTACAGTTGACCAGGGCAGCTCTAGCAGGACGATATTTGATGGACTGATTGCTGGAAAGGTGGCACCCTATGGTGCCACGTTGAAAGTCACTGAGCTCTTCGGTATGGCCATTCTGCTGCCAATGTTTGTCTATGGAGATTGCATGGCTGTGTGCTCAATTTTATATACCTGTCAGCAATGGGTGTGGCTGAAATAGCCAAATCCACTATTTGGAAGGGGTTTCCACATACTTTTGTATATATAGTGTATCAATACAAATAGCTTGAAATTCTGAGAACAAGACTTCAAACAAACTGTACAAATGCAAAACTAATTTAATCATTTAATCAGCAACTGGCAAGGAGCTTGTTTGGCATTCACCAAGCACTTCACCTTTAATGGTGTTAAATTGTCTTGCCTTCTCTCCTGGTGGCTTCACAGAACAGCACAATTACAATAACTCTAGAGACAACTTCCTGGCAACTTGTCAACATCCTCTGGAGAAGGAGTCTTCTGTCTTCTCTCCGTTCTGAACGACATCCGGAGGCAAGAGATCTCTCCTAAGTTTACACTGTAGTTAAATAGTACCACATCAGGTAATCCAAGTAAATACGTTTCCTTCTTAATCCCTCATGTGGTGTTTCGTGTATAAGTGTACATATCTGCAATGGGAGAATGTTTCCAAGTGTACCTTTTGTGAAAAATGACAGTGTTGTTGTAAGATGAAGTCTAAAGAGAAGTGTGTATAAAAGACATTCAGCTTTGAAAAAGGACCACAACAAGAAACAATTCAACACTTCAAAGGTAAATAACCAAACCCAACTTCCTTAGATGTTACTTTGTCTTGTTCTTGCTTTGTAGCAAACAGGAATTCCACAAAAACTAAAATGCATGTATTGTACGGTGTTTGAGTCCCTGAACATTGGGTGGCCTTTCAGTGAGTTTCACTACTGTGGGAAGTGGAGACCAGCTACAGTAAATTAATATCAAAGGAACATCGGCCATCTGGAAGACAATGTCAAAACAACAGTGTCCAATTAGTGGTTTTAATTAACTGGGCTTCCCCTGATTGTTAGGAGAATGAGGGTTCTAATTAATGAACTGGGCTTCCCCTGATTGTTAGGAGAACAAGGGTTCTGATTAATTAACTGGGCTTCCCCTGATTGTTAGGAGAAAGAGGGTTCTGATTAATTAACTGCTCTTCCCCTGATTGTTAGGAGAACGAGGGTTCTGATTAATTAACTTGGCTTCCCCTGATTGTTAGGAGAATGAGGGTTCTGATTAATGAACTGGGCTTCCCCTGATTGTTAGGAGAACGAGGGTTCTGATTAATTAACTGGGCTTCCCCTGATTGTTAGGAGAAAGAGGGTTCTGATTAATTAACTGCTCTTCCCCTGATTGTTAGGAGAACGAGGGTTCTGATTAATTAACTTGGCTTCCCCTGATTGTTAGGAGAATGAGGGTTCTGATTAATGAACTGGGCTTCCCCTGATTGTTAGGAGAACGAGGGTTCTGATTAATGAACTGGGCTTCCCCTGATTGTTAGGAGAACGAGGGTTCTGATTAATTAACTGGGCTTCCCCTGATTGTTAGGAGAACGACTATTCTGATTAATGAACTGGGCTTCCCCTGATTGTTAGGAGAACGAGGGTTCTGATTAATTAACTGGGCTTCCCCTGATTGTTAGGAGAACGAGGGTTCTGATTAATTAACTGGGCTTCCCCTGATTGTTAGGAGAACGAGGGTTGTGATTAATTAACTGGGCTTCCCCTGATTGTTAGGAGGAAGAGGGTTCTGATTAATTAACTGGGCTTCCCCTGATTGTTAGGAGAACGAGGGTTCTGATTAATGAACTGGGCTTCCCCTGATTGTTAGGAGAACGACTATTCTGATTAATGAACTGGGCTTCACCCTGATTGTTTGGAGAACAGAGTATCTGATTAATGAACTGGGCTTTCCCTGATTGTTAGGAAAACAAGGGTTCTGATTAATAGCGAACCCAGAGGTGGAACAAATAAATGTGATGTATGGTAATGAATGAAGGAGTGAGCAATTAAAAAGCCCACCTTCATTCCATCTGTTTCTGAAGTGTTTGGGTGTGAAAGTCATGATGATTAATACATAAACCATTTCAGTTAGCTATAAAAGGAAATATATAGGGGAAATTTGCTCTTTCCAGAGCAGTAGATGCTTCGATACAGCTAGTTGATCACTACTACCACTTTTCCCTTCTTTGAGGTTAGGCTTGAGTCACTGTTATCACACGTAATGCAGCATCTGATCAACCTGTACAAGCAACGGATCCACTAATCTCCAGGTTAATGTGTCCGGTCAAAAAGAAATCCTGCTCAGATTGCAAAACAGCATGGGTGTTCATCTGAATCACAAGCTGTGTGTCTGTAATATAGAGAGTGGTGCCGAACGCTGGCAGCCATAGGACTTACATCAGTTCCAAATGAAAACATGTAGCAGGTCCTACAGCGTTGTTGGGAAGAATGTGGATGCTGTAGCCTGGCAACAGACTAGTTCATTAGTGCAAAAAACATGTGGTCAACTCTTACATCAATAAGGGTTCTGTATCTCAAAAGTAAACAAACGGAATGAAAAGGTTGACTACCACTTGAAAATAAAGTTATTTCATTACATGTATCTTATTGTCGGTGTCTAAGGACTTCTTTCAGCCATCAAGCCTTCATCAGCAACATTACTTGAGTACCATCTTTTTTGAAAGTCTTTTTGTCATGACGACTATTGCAGGAGACACATAGGCAGCGTAACATTAGTTCGACTAAAAGCTGAAAGCACAACCGAGAAAAGAAAAATGCGGATGATGTGGGATGACACATATCTAACAGCTTTTACCTGGATCCATTTTCAGGTTTTAGTGGATCTTCCTGATGTCTCCTTCCAGGTAATTAAAATAGCTGGAGCATAGTAACAGCAGTTTTTCCCTATAGCAACGGATCACGTAAGCCTAAGCGTTGGGGGGTTGCATTTTCTAAAGGGAAAAAAACAATGACGGTTAATTACAATTATGGGAATGACTCTCCTCCATCTTGTGCTAGACCTTATATCAGCTTCAGGGCGTTCCACTCCTATGACTCCATCACAGGGACACGCTGCAAATGAGAGGGTTGGGACAACAAAACTTTCTTACAACAGCTTGATGCTCTTGGCGCTCTTCCTCCTCTCATCTCTCCTTTATCTGTGCTCCCTTTTGATCATTCATCCCCCCTTTTCAAGTCTCCACCCACCCACCCACCCACCTGCCATTCCTCCAACCACCCACCCACCTGCCGTTCCTCCACGCACCCACCTGCCGTTCCTCCACCCACTCACCCACCTGCCATTCCTCCAAATCCTACCATTCCTCCCACCTGCCATTCCTCCACCCACCTAGCCACCTGCCGTTCCTCCACCAACCCACCAACCTGCCGTTCCTCCACCCACTCAGCCACCTGCTGTTCCTCCATCCACCCACCTGCCGTTCCTCCAGCCACCCACCCACCTGCCATTCCTCCACCCACCTAGCCACCTGCCGTTCCTCCACGCACCCACATGCCATTCCTCCACCCACTCACCCACCTGTCGTTCCTCCACCAACCCACCAACCTGCCGTTCCTCCACCCACCTGCAGTTCCTCCACCAACCCACCCACCTGCCATTCCTCCACCCACTCACCCACCTGCCATTCCTCCACCCACTCACCCACCGTTCTTCCACCCACCCACCTGCCGTTCCTCCACCCACCCACCTGCCGTTCCTCCACCCACCCACCCACCTGCCATTCCTCCACCCACCCACCCACCCACCTGCCGTTCCTCCACCCACCCACCTGCCGTTCCTCCACCCACCCACCCACCTGCCATTCCTCCACCCACCCACCCACCCACCCACCTGCAGTTCCTCCACCAACCAACCCACCCACCCACCTGCCGTTCCTCCTCCCACCCACCCACCCACCCACCCACCTGCCATTCCTCCACCCACTCACCCACCTGCCATTCCTCCACCCACTCACCCACCTGCCGTTCTCCCACCCACCCATCTGCCGTTCCTCCACCCACCCACCCACCTGCCATTCCTCCACCCACCCACCCACCCACCCACCTGCAGTTCCTCCACCAACCCACCCACCCACCTGCCGTTCCTCCACCCACCCACCCACCTGCCTTTCCTCCACCCACCGACCTGCCGTTCTGCCTTCCATTAGTTAAGCCATGATGTATTGTTCAGTGCACCATTGTTCAGTGTCCTCTGAAAAGCTAATGACTCAAAACATTTTAGCCTTGAGTTTGGCTCCGAGGGGTGGATGCTTCCATACACATTTTTTCACCGCCGCCACAGAGCGAAGGGACACGGGTGAAATGTAAAACCTTGAGTGGGTTTATGGTCGCTGCGGCCAAACACCTCCATAGGGAACGTCGTAGCCGCTGCTCAGAACAATCCGGAACGCTGCCACAGCAACCTCCGCTGACGCATTAGCAAAGTCACCGGGAACGCCTAGCGACTTCTGCATGTCACAAGTAGCTGGAGAGAACAAGGATAACACAGTGGGGGCTGTGCCAATTCATTCATCATAGTCTGCTACCGCCCCCCGGACCGGGTTCACTCTATTTACAAGGTCCCTCAGTAGTTGTAGGGAAGTGTTACAGACCTGAATTTGATGCAGAGGTGAGACTACTTTAGCGAAGCACCGAGCTGTGACTGAGGTTGTTTATATCAAGGGCTAGGTTTTGGAGATGATTAGGTAGGGCAGGGACGGGCTTGAAAATAAGGGAGAGCCGCACACTCTAGGAGCTCAGATGCAAAAATGTAATATCCAACGTTTCGACAGCCAAGCTGTCTTCATCAGGGCAGGGACGGGCAACTGGTGGCCCGCAAGACCCCCTGTTGTAGGCCCAACGATAATTTATTATTATTTTTTAAAACTCAGTCAGTGTCTCAACATACTGTTGAGAGTTTGAATAGTAGAATACACAAGATGCAATTTAGAAATTAGGTTGTGAATCAGCAGTTTTTCTCTTGTTATGTCAGTAACTGATAGTCAGTCAATTAGTCCATGTCATCAAAACATTTTTAGATTTGTAAGTTAGTCTAACCAGCTGTCTAAACATCTAGTAGAACAATTGCAGCAAACTTGCATTAAGACTACAAAATTGTCTCTACGCCTTATGACAAAATGTGTTGAATTGCAAGAATTGTCAAGAGGGGTGCCGCTAAAATGTTTTGCTCGCCAGGTGCGAGGGCCGGCTCTGTCTGGATGTGGGTAGGCAAACCCCCGATCCCTGCAGCTCCTCATGAGTTCAGATTTTTTTGTTGCCCATTCCAGTGGTAGGGGATCTAATCTCTTCAATGTTGCATAACAGAATAATACTACATTATTAGTTCATAAATGATGCTGTGATATGCTTAGTTTACATGACTAATATGTTGCATGGATAGTTAGAAACTCCTACTTCTATGTCTTCCATACTGCAGCCTTTTTTCCCTCACCAGATAAAGTGCAACCACAAGGAATCTCTATCACCACGTTCACTGGTATTATTTATGAAAGGCTACAGTAACATTGCCGATCAGGATTTTGAAAAAAATCATAATTGAACAGTCTAAGCAAATTTTTCATGGAGAAGAGCCTCGCCTCAATCGCCTTGCCGTGTTAATTACCTCATATCCTGCAGCAGCATGGCAGCATCCTGACAGCTCCACAACACAGGAAGAAGAAAATAACAGTAGTCCTTCAACATCAGGCTTTATACCCATATTACCTCCGTCATCTACATCCTACTGTAACATGCACCTGGGCGGGATCCCAAATGGCACCCTATTCCCTATTTAGTCCACTACTAGCCTATTGAGCTCTGGTCAAAAGTAGTGCACTACCAGCCTATACAGCTCTGGTCAAAAGTAGTGCACTACCAGCCTATACAGCTCTGGTCAAAAGTAGTGCACTATATACAGAATTGGGTGCCATTTTGTCACGCAGCCCTGGTGATCCCTACGACACGTAAACCCCTATATGTGTTTCACTAACGGAACACAGCTCATTAGCCTAATTCGCTACGCAGAGGAGAGAAGCAAATGAAAAGATTGGGTTCTGGTGTGAGATAAGAGTCATGTGTTGATCAAAGTGCTCACGGAGGGAGGGAGGGAGTGAGGGAGGGCGTGAGGGAGGGAGGGAGGGAATATAGATTAGTAACATCTTCAATACATGAACTTGTAGGGTGATACTGATAATCTCCCAGACTCTGACTTTAAAATAGCATCAGTAAGGTCACACTCTTCAAAAGGTTAAATGGACATGTAAGTGGTGAAGCGTCTGAAGACTAAACAGCGGCGGTGTTACTGTTCTTGGCGGTGAAACGTTTACCACTAGTCCATGTTGTCATATTTTACGTTCTCTCACTATAATGACTTGCCGGTCGGCCAATCACATCACACGTGGTTGTCTACTGTACCATGTACGCATTAATCCGTGTCTCCAGGGAATTCTATTGGCATGGCAATGCTTGGAAATGTGAGGATGGAACAATGGAGAACAATGACTCACATGGACGAGTCGCTCCAACTGCATGATTACGTTATAGTTGAATGACTCACATGGACGAGTCGATCCAACTGCATGATTACGTTATAGTTGAATGACTCACATGGACGAGTCGCTCCAACTGCATGATTACGTTATAGTTGAATGAATCACATGGACGAGTCGATCCAACTGCATGATTACGTTATAGTTGAATGAATCACATGGACGAGTCGATCCAACTGCATGATTACGTTATAGTTGAATGAATCACATGGACGAGTCGATCCAACTGCATGATTACGTTATAGTTGAATGACTCACATGGACGAGTCGCTCCAACTGCATGATTACGTTATAGTTGAATGAATCACATGGACGAGTCGATCCAACTGCATGATTTCCTGAATGCAGCACACGCCACTGATTCGCTGGAAATAATGGAATCGGTTTGTCTTAATTTGATGTATAGTAGCCCTCACTGTAGCCTCACAGATAGACGAAATTGCCAAGAAACTGAAGATCTCATACAACGCTGTGTACTACTCCCTTCACAGAACAGAGCAAACTGGCTTTAACCAGAATAGAAAGAGGAGTGGGAGGCTCCGGTGCACAACTGAGCAAGAGGACAAGTACATTAGAGTGTCTAGTTTGAGAAACAGACGCCTCACAAGTCCTCAACTGGCAGCTTCATTAAATAGTACCCGCAAAACACCAGTCTCAACGTCAACAGTGAAGAGGCGACACCGGGATGCTGGCCTTCTAGGCAAAGTTGCAAAGAAAAAGCCATATCTCAGACTGGCCAATAAAATGAAAAGATTAAGGTGGTAAAATAACACAGACTCTGGACAGACAAAGATTGGAAAAGCGTGTTATGGAAAGACAAATCTAAGTTTGAGGTGTTCGGATCACAAAGAAGAACATTCGTGAGACGCAGAAAAAATGAAAAGATGCTGGAGGAGTGCTTGACGCCATCTGTCAAGCATGGTGGAGGCAATGTGACGGTCTGGGGGTGCTTTGGTGGTGGTAAAGTGGGAGATTTGTACAGGGAAAAAAGGGATCTTGTCATACCCTGTGGACAGCACTTAATTGGAGCCAATTTCCTCCTACAACAGTACAATGACTCAAAGCACAGCTCCAAACTACGCAATAACTATTTAGGGAAGAAGCAGTCAGCTGGTATTCTGTCTATAATGGAGTAGCCAGCACAGTCACCGGATCTCAACCCTATTAAGCTGCTGTGCTTGACCGTATGGTACGTAAGACGAAAGCAAAGTTTGAAGGACACAATTATTATTTCAATTAAAAATGATGATTTATAACCTTGTCAATGTCTTCACTATATTTCCTTTTCCTTTTGCAACTCATTTCATGTGTGTTTTACATGGAAAACAAGGACATTTCTCAGTGACTCCAAACTTTTGAACGGTAGTGTAGGCCTCTCAGTTGGACTATGGTTTTATGCCTTTAGGTATTCAACACTAACCTGGATGTTACTGTACAGTACTCCTATGCCCATGAAACGTTTCTACAGACGTGTAGATAGAGTGCAGAGATTATCCTGTTACGTCAACATACTATAGCTTCACCTGTAGCCTGTATCTCATAGTAGTAATATACCCACGTCACTCTGCCCAACTCCCCCCTGTTGACAAAACAGAGAAAGGGAGGGAGGGAGAGAGGTGTAAAGAACAGGTAGTCCATTCCTATTGAAGCTTGATTGTTTTACTTGATTATACCTCGTGCTTTCAAAAGCTGGAGGCAGGGGCTTGTTCTCAATGACTATTAAAGTGGTGTTGGTACACGAAGTCAACGGTGCCAGCAGACGAAAAAGCAAAACAAACAACACTTAATAGTTTTTGAAAGCATTTAAAAGCAACGTGGAAAGTCATAGACAGCACCTTGGAGAGAGATGGGAGGAATACTTTATTATAGTGCAGCTTTAAAAGTATTGAAATGAGAGTGCTCTTCTGCAGGGCTTTTGAACAAGTGTTCTGGTGTGTATCATTACTCCCCTCTGTTGGTGAGAAGTGGGAACTGCAGCTTGGGAAGTCAAGTTGGCAGAACACGGAAAACATCTTTAGTAATTTATCCTTAATACCTAAAGGCATCATGCATTTCTGAGTTTAACACAAAAGGTAGTATCAATGTAGCCTAATTTATTAAGCTATAACCATTGTTTCATTCATGCTGAAACAGTGAGCAGTTATTTTATCTTGTTCATGGTATTTACTTGACTGTGACGGATCCACCTCCTTCTATTTTACTCTCTTGATAAACCTTCATGTCCCCCTCTCTCTCTCTCTCTCGCTCTCTCTCTCTCTCTCTTACTATCTTTGTACCCCTTCTCTCTATCCCTGTTCTGTGTGTGTGGGGGGGGGGGGAACAGTGTGGATTTAACCCTGTTCTGTGTGTGTGGGGGGGGCAACAGTGTGGATTTAACCCTGTTCTGTGTGTGTGGGGGGGGGGCAACAGTGTGGATTTAACCCTGTTCTGTGTGTGTGGGGGGGGGGGGCAACATTGTGGATTTAACCCTGTTCTGTGTGTGTGTGGGGGGGGGGGCAACAGTGTGGATTTAACCCTGTTCTGTGTGTGTGTGGGGGGGGGGGGGGGGGGGGGGCAACAGTGTGGATTTAACCCTGTTCTGTGTGTGTGTGTGTGGGGGGGGCAACAGTGTGGATTTAACCCTGTTCTGTGTGTGTGGGGGGGGGGCAACAGTGTGGATTTATCCCTGTTCTGTGTGTGTGTGTGGGGGGGGGGGCAACAGTGTGGATTTAACCCTGTTCTGTGTGGGGGGGGGGGGGGGGGGCAACAGTGTGGATTTATCCCTGTTCTCTGTGTGTGTGTGTGTGTGTGTGGGGGAGAACAGTGTGGATTTATACCTGTTCTCTCTGTGTGTGTGTGTGTGTGTGTGTGTGTGTGTGTGTGTGTGTGTAGGGGAGAACAGTGTGGATCTGTAAGCTGCCCATTCCATCATCTCCCTCAGTCATTCCCCATCTCTCTATCTCCTCCCTCCCTCTCTCTCTCTCTCCATCTGTTTACTCAGGCTGATAAATGGAATGTCATACTGATTGGACAGTGGGAAGACAGAAGCCACAATAATGATCCAAGACATGTTAAAATGTGCGTAACTACAGTACGGATCTTCCCTGACTTCACAGTTACATGGTATACAGAGGGGTAATCAAGCTGAACACGTTCCAACCAAGATTCATTGAGAGCAGTAACGTATATTTCAACTGATGAGCAAACAAAGCTAAAACATCAAGTTGGAGACAAGAACATCGCTATCGAGAATAATTCGTCTAACTTCTCTTGCGTCAGCCATTTTATCTCCACGGTATTCCCTTAGAAAGGCATTAATCAGTGAGTTTATGAGCCTTGTCACATAGTGATATCTACCATGAAAAACCACATTCTGAGAGGAGTTTTTGGACTTGGTGGTTTATAGGCTCTCTGTCTCTCTCTCTCTCTCTCTCTCTCTCTCTCTCTCTCTCAATTCAATTTTGTCTCTCTTCCCCCTCTGTCTCCCATCTCTCTCTCTCTCTCTCTAGCCCATCTCTCTCTCTCTCCCCTCTATCTCTCCCTCTCCCTCTTTCTCTCGCTCTCTCTCTCTCTCTCAGAATCCCAAACAGCCTACTGCTGAGGAAGCAACTGTAGTAATCCCCCCAGCACAACTTCCTAAAATAGCCCTAAAGGAAACTTTCCACCGTATGGTGTAAAGCACAACAGAACCATACCATGACATTACCAAAGGAACAAAATCACCTTTCTCTTCCTTGTTCCCCCTCTATCTCTCTTCATCCTAACTCTCCCAAACGGACCAATGAGAAGTGGAGAAGCAAATGACAGACAATAGGGACGAAAAACACGTGTTTAATTTCGACTTCTTTACAGCAGAATGTAGTGGAGGAAGGACGAGTAGGAGAGAGAGGAAGAGAGAACTAGAGCTATCTGTCCCTGTAATGGGAAACCTCTTTGAGGACTGGTTGGTAGAATCAGAGTAAGAAGGTACTAGGTAGGTCTGAGAGAACAGCCCAGGTAGAAGGTACTAGGTAGGCCTGAGAGAACAGCCCAGGTAGCAGGTACTAGGTAGGCCTGAGAGAACAGCCCAGGTAGCAGGTACTAGGTAGATCTGAGAGAACAGCCCAGGTAGCAGGTACTAGGTTGGACTGAGAGAACAGCCCAGGTAGCAGGTACTAGGTAGGCCTGAGAGAACAGCCCAGGTAGCAGGTACTAGGTAGGCCTGAGAGAACAGCCCAGGTAGCAGGTACTAGGTAGATCTGAGAGAACAGCCCAGGTAGCAGGTACTAGGTTGGACTGAGAGAACAGCCCAGGTAGAAGGTACTAGGTAGGCCTGAGAGAACAGCCCAGGTAGCAGGTACTAGGTAGGCCTGAGAGAACAGCCCAGGTAGCAGGTACTAGGTAGATCTGAGAGAACAGCCCAGGTAGCAGGTACTAGGTTGGACTGAGAGAACAGCCCAGGTAGCAGGTACTAGGTAGGCCTGAGAGAACAGCCCAGGTAGCAGGTACTAGGTAGGCCTGAGAGAACAGCCCAGGTAGCAGGTACTAGGTAGGCCTGGGAGAACAGCCCAGGTAGCAGGTACTAGGTAGGCCTGAGAGAACAGCCCAGGTAGCAGGTACTAGGTAGATCTGAGAGAACAGCCCAGGTAGCAGGTACTAGGTTGGACTGAGAGAACAGCCCAGGTAGCAGGTACTAGGTAGGCCTGAGAGAACAGCCCAGGTAGCAGGTACTAGGTAGGCCTGAGAGAACAGCCCAGGTAGCAGGTACTAGGTAGGCCTGAGAGAACAGCCCAGGTAGCAGGTACTAGGTAGATCTGAGAGAACAGCCCAGGTAGCAGGTACTAGGTTGGACTGAGAGAACAGCCCAGGTAGCAGGTACTAGGTAGGCCTGGGAGAACAGCCCAGGTAGCAGGTACTAGGTTGGACTGAGAGATCAGCCCAGGTAGCAGGTACTAGGTAGGCCTGGGAGAACTGCCCAGGTAGCAGGTACTAGGTAGGCCTGAGAGAACAGCCCAGGTAGCAGGTACTAGGTAGATCTGAGAGAACAGCCCAGGTAGCAGGTACTAGGTTGGACTGAGAGAACAGCCCAGGTAGCAGGTACTAGGTAGGCCTGAGAGAACAGCCCAGGTAGCAGGTACTAGGTAGGCCTGGGAGAACAGCCCAGGTAGCAGGTACTAGGTTGGACTGAGAGAACAGCCCAGGTAGCAGGTACTAGGTTGGACTGAGAGAACAGCCCAGGTAGCAGGTACTAGGTAGGCCTGGGAGAACAGCCCAGGTAGCAGGTACTAGGTTGGACTGAGAGAACAGCCCAGGTAGCAGGTACTAGGTAGGCCTGGGAGAACTGCCCAGGTAGCAGGTACTAGGTAGGCCTGAGAGAACAGCCCAGGTAGAAGGTACTAGGTAGATCTGAGAGAACAGCCCAGGTAGCAGGTACTAGGTTGGACTGAGAGAACAGCCCAGGTAGCAGGTACTAGGTAGGCCTGGGAGAACAGCCCAGGTAGCAGGTACTAGGTAGGCCTGAGAGAACAGCCCAGGTAGCAGGTACTAGGTAGGCCTGGGAGAACAGCCCAGGTAGCAGGTACTAGGTAGGCCTGAGAGAACAGCCCAGGTAGCAGGTACTAGGTTGGACTGAGAGAACAGCCCAGGTAGCAGGTACTAGGTAGACCTGAGAGAACAGCCCAGGTAGCAGGTACTAGGTAGGTCTGAGAGAACAGCCCAGGTAGCAGGTACTAGGTAGGCCTGAGAGAACAGCCCAGGTAGCAGGTACTAGGTAGGCCTGAGAGAACAGCCCAGGTAGCAGGTACTAGGTAGGCCTGAGAGAACAGCCCAGGTAGCAGGTACTAGGTAGGCCTGGGAGAACAGCCCAGGTAGCAGGTACTAGGTAGGCCTGGGAGAACAGCCCAGGTAGCAGGTACTAGGTAGGCCTGGGAGAACAGCCCAGGTAGCAGGTACTAGGTAGGCCTGAGAGAACAGGCCTACCTAGTACCTGTGTTACTACTACTGCAGGTAGTAACACAGCTGGGGCTTCATTAGGATTTGAGGATCTCTATGTATCTCTATTAATGGATCTTTACACATTAGTTTCTCTATTTGCCTCCCTCGCTCTCTGTCTCTTCTCTATATCCTCTGTATCCTCTATATCCTCTATATCCTCTATATCCTGCTCTCTCATCTGTACTCCTACTCCTTGTCTCTCCCCCACTCCCTTTCTCTCTCTCACCCCAGATCTCTCTCTCTCACTCTCTCTCTCTCTCTCTCTCTCTCTCTCTCTCTCTCTCTCTCTCTCTCTCTCTCTCTCTCTCTCAATTGCAGGGCTTTATAGGCATGGGAAACATATGTTAACATTTCCGAAGCAGGTGAAGTAGATAATAAACAAAAGTGAAATTAACAGTAAGCATTATACTTAAAGAAGTTCCAAAGGAATAAATACATTTCAAATGTCGTATTATGTCTATATGCTGTGTTGTAAAGATGTGCAAATAGTTGAAGTACAGAAGGGAACATAAACAAATGTTGCTGCAGTGATTGCACACTGTGGTATTTCACCCAGTAGACATGGGAGTTGTCTCTCTAATATGGTCATACATTTGGCAGGAGGTTAGGAAGTGCAGCTCAGTTTCCACCTCATGTTGTGGGCAGTGTGCACATAGCAATAGCAGAGTCCTTACATAGTCAAAGCTTTCCTTAAGTTTGGGTAAGTCACAGTGATCAGGTATTCTGTCACTGTGTACTTTCTGTTTAGGGCCAAATAGCATTCTAGTTTGCTCTGTTTTTTTGTGTTAATTATTTGGCAATGTGTGAAGTAATTATCTTTTTGTTTTCTCATGATTTGGTTGGGTCTAATTGTGTTGCTGTCCTGGGGCTCTGTGGGGTGTGTTTGTGTTTGTGAACAGAGCCGCAGGACCAGCTTGCTTAAGGGACACTTCTCCGGATTCATCTCTCTGTAGGTGATGGCTTTGTTATGGAAGGTTTGGGAATTGCTTCCTTTTAGGTGGTTGTAGAATTTAACGGCTCTTTTCTGGATTTTGATAATTAGCGGGTAATGGCCTAATTCTGCTCTGCTGTCACAGGATCCAACGAAAGTGGCGCCCCTCCTCGGTCGGGCGGCGCTCGCCGGTCGTCGTCGCCGGCCTATTAGCTGCCACCGATCGTTGTTTCAGTTTCGTTTAGTTTGTCTGTCTGTTCCGCACCTGTTTTGTGTATGTCATTAGTGGGGACTTATTTAATGTGTGTTTTCAGTTGGGATTTTTGTGCGGGATTGTTTGTTGTCCACTCAAGACGGTGGGCCTGTGAATGTAGTTGCTTCGCTAGTCGTATTTTGGATGTTTTTGTGTTTTTGTGTTTTGTGCTGGCTGACGTCTTATTTTCTCTCTTCGGACCGTTTTGCCCTGTGTTTTGGGTTGGTCATTATTATTACGCGCCCTTCTGTTTTGGCGTGACCAGTTTGTTGCCGGAGAAAATAAAGACTGTATACTTTACCTCTGCTCTCTGCGCCTGACTCCAACCACCACTCCTAGAATCATCTGACAGAATCCCGCACCAAAACCTATGGAGTCAGCAGGAGCAGAAGCGCCATCCATGGCTGAGCAGGTCTCCCAACATGCCGGCCTCCTCCACCGCCTAGGCTCGGCCATGGATCAGGTGTTGGCCCGGTTGGAGAGCTGGGAGAGAGGTGCCTCCCCAGCCAGATCAGCTCCGGTCCCTCACCCTACGCACCTATCCACACCCACAGAAGCGGGTGCCGGCGGGATCCGGATTTCACCGCCCAGGGAGTTCGATGGAACGGCCGCTGGGTGCAAGGGGTTCTTGCTCCAACTGGAACTGTACCTGGCGACCGTCCGCCCCCCTCCCTCCGACGAAGAGAGGGTGAGCGTCCTCGTCTCGTGTCTCACGGGTCGAGCCCTGGAATGGGCCAATGCGGTCTGGGAAGGTCCAGACTCGGCCCGGGGTGACTACCCGGAGTTCACCCGCCGCTTCCGGGCGGTTTTCGATCATCCCCCGGAGGGCAGGGCGGCGGGTGAGCTACTATTCCATTTGAGGCAGGAGACGAGGACCGCTCAGGATTTCGCATTGGAATTCCGGACTCTCGCCGCTGGATCGGGGTGGAACGAGCGGGCCCTGATAGACCACTATAGGTGTAGCCTTCGCGAGGACGTCCGCCGGGAGCTGGCATGTAGGGACAACACCTCCACTCTGGACCAACTGGTGGATTTGTCCATCAGATTGGACAACCTGCTAGCTGCCCGGGGACGTTCCAGTCGGGGCCTGTTCGTTCCGCCTACCAGTCCTCCCGCTCCACAGCCCATGGAGATAGGGGGGGCTGCACCGAGGAGGATCGGAGGGAGGGGTCTCTCTTGCACCCGATGTGGACACAGAGGACACACTGTGGACCGGTGCTGGAGAGGTCCCTCCGGGAGTTCGGAGGGCAGGTAGAGCACCGCTTCGGCCCCCCAGGTGAGTCCGCACCAGCCACACCCAGAGCCCCCTGTCGATCACTTGTACACCTCCGTTTGTTTCCCTAATTTTCCCCCTCACTTCCAGTATAAGGCGCTAGTCGATTCAGGTGCAGCTGGGAGTTTTATGGACCATGGGTTAGCGAAGAGGTTAGGGATCCCCCTGGTTCAGCTGGACCACCCCTTCCCCGTGCACGCCCTAGATAGTCGACCGCTAGGGTCAGGCCAAGTAGGGGAGGTCACAGTGCCACTGGTTATGCAGACGTGGGGGGGTCATGTGGAGCGTCTCAGCCTGTTCATCATTGACTCCCCAGCGTTTCCGGTGGTACTGGGAATCCCCTGGCTAGCCACACACAACCCCCAGATTTCGTGGAGACAGAGGGCTCTTACGGGGTGGTCGAGGGAGTGCTCAGGTAGGTGCATAGGAGTTTCCATCGGTGCGACTACGGTGGAGAGTCCAGACCAAGTCTCCACCGTGCACATTCCCTCAGAGTATGCCGATTTGGCTATCGCCTTCAGTAAGACGAAGGCGACTCAATTACCCCCCCATCGACAGGGAGATTGTGCGATAAACCTCCAGGCTGACGCGGTTCTTCCTAGGAGTCACGTGTATCCTCTGTCTCAGGAGGAAACAGTGGCTATGGATACATACGTCACTGAGTCCCTGAGACAGGGATACATTCGGCCCTCTAAATCCCCCGTCTCCTCGAGCTTCTTTTTCGTGAAGAAAAAGGAGGGAGGTCTGCGCCCGTGCATTGACTATAGAGGTCTAAATGCTATCACAGTGGGTTTCAGTTACCCGCTACGTCTCATTGCTACGGCAGTGGAGTCATTTCACGGGGCGCGCTTCTTCACGAAATTGGATCTCAGGAGTGCGTATAACTTGGTGCGTATCCGAGAGGGAGACGAGTGGAAAACCGCATTTAGTACCACATCTGGCCATTATGAGTACCTCGTCATGCCGTATGGGTTAAAGAATGCTCCCGCCGTCTTCCAATCCTTTGTGGACGAAGTCCTTAGGGACATGCTCGGGCAGGGTGTGGTGGTGTACATCGATGACATCCTGATCTGCTCCGCCACACGCGCCGAGCATGTGTCCCTGGTGCGTAAAGTGCTTGGGCGGCTGCTGGAGCATAACCTATACGTCAAGGCTGAGAAATGTGAGTTCTTCAAAAGAGCCGTCTCATTTCTAGGATATCGCATTTCCACCTCGGGGGTGGAAGTGGAGTGTGACCGCGTAACGGCTGTGCGTAATTGGCCAACCCCAGCCACTGTGAAGGAGGTGCAGCGGTTCTTGGGGTTCGCTAATTATTATCGGAGGTTTATCCGGGGTTTTGGCCAGGTAGCAGCTCCCATTACCTCACTGATGAAGGGGGGGCCGGTGCGGCTACGATGGTCAGCAGAGGCGGACAGAGCCTTTCATCGTCTGAAGGTTCTGTTTACCAATGCACCTGTCCTAGCGCATCCGGACCCCTCTTTGCCATTCATAGTGGAGGTGGACGCGTCCGAGGCTGGGGTAGGAGCTGTGCTGTCGCAGCGTTCGGGCGTTCCTCCGAAGCTCCGCCCATGCGCGTTCTTTTCTAAGAAGCTGAGCCCGGCGGAGCGCAATTATGATGTGGGGGACCGAGAGCTGTTAGCCGTGGTCAGGGCTTTGACGGTGTGGAGACATTGGCTTGAGGGGGCACGTCACCCTTTTCTCATCTGGACCGACCACCGTAACCTGGAGTATATTCGGGCAGCGAGGAGGCTTAATCCCCGTCAGGCGAGGTGGGCCATGTTTTTCACGAGGTTTAACTTCACTCTCTCGTACATTCCAGGTTCCCGGAACCGGAAGGCTGACGCACTGTCGCGTCTCTACGACACCGAGGAGCGGACCATCGATCCTACTCCCATACTTCCCGCCTCCTGTCTGGTGGCACCGGTGGTATGGGAGGTGGATGCGGACATCGAGCGGGCGGTTCGGTCAGAACCTACTCCGTCGCAGTGTCCCGTGGGCCTGAAATACGTTCCGCTTGATGTTCGCGATCGCCTGATCCGATGGTCCCATACTCTACCCTCCTCGGGTCATCCTGGGGTGGAACGGACAGTGCGGGGCCTGAAGGGGAGGTACTGGTGGCCCACCTTGGCTGAGGATGTCCGGCGTTATGTCTCGTCCTGTTCAGTATGCGCTCAGTGTAAGGCTCCTAGGCACCTACCTCGAGGGAAATTACAGCCCCTCCCTGTTCCACAGCGGCCATGGACTCACCTCTCGGTGGATTTCCTTACGGATCTCCCGCCGTCTCAGGGGAACACGGCGATCCTGGTCGTTGTGGACAGGTTCTCTAAGTCCTGCCGTCTGCTCCCTTTGCCCGGTCTTCCTACGGCCCTGCAGACCGCGGAGGCCCTGTTCACTCACGTCTTCCGGCACTATGGGGTGCCCGAGGACATCGTATCTGATCGAGGTCCCCAGTTTACGTCCAGGGTATGGAAATCGTTTATGGAGAGGCTGGGGGTCTCGGTCAGCCTGACCTCGGGATTCCACCCCGAGAGTAATGGGCAGGTAGAGCGCATCAACCAGGATGTGGGCAGGTTCCTGCGGTCATATTGCCAGGACCGGCCAGGGGAGTGGGCGCAGTTCGTGCCATGGGCCGAGATGGCCCAGAACTCTCAGCGCCACTCCTCCACTAATCTGTCACCCTTCCAGGTGGTGCTGGGGTATCAGCCGGTCCTGGTGCCATGGCAACAGAGCCAGACGGAGGCTCCTGCGGTGGAAGCATGGGTCAAGCGCTCTCAGGAGACCTGGAACGCGGTCCAGGAATGTTTAAGGAGGGCGAGCGAACGACACAAGGAGAGCGCTGACCGCCACCGCAGTGACGCCCCCGTGTTTAACCCGGGGGATAGAGTCTGGCTCTCGACCCGGAACCTGCCTCTCCGCCTGCCCTGCCGGAAGCTGGGTCCGCGGTTTGTGGGGCCGTTCAAAGTCCTGAGGAGGATAAACGAGGTGTGTTACAGGTTGCAACTTCCTTCGTATTACCGTATTAACCCCTCGTTTCATGTGTCTCTCCTCAGGCCGGTGGTAGCTGGTCCGCTGCAGGACAGTGAGGTGCTGGAGGCCCCCCCGCCCCCCCTGGACATCGGGGGGAGCCCGGCGTACACAGTCCGAGCCATCCTGGACTCCCGACGTCGGGTAGGGGGCCTGCAGTACCTCGTGGACTGGGAGGGGTACGGTCCGGAGGAGAGGTGCTGGGTTCCGGCGGCGGACGTTCTGGACCCCCCTATGCTGTTGGACTTCCACCGTCGCCGACCGGATCGGCCGGCGCCTCGCCCTCCGGGCCGTCCCCGAGGCCGGCGTCGGCGCGCGGCTGGAGCCGCGCGTCAGGGGAGGGGTACTGTCACAGGATCCAACGAAAGTGGCGCCCCTCCTCGGTCGGGCGGCGCTCGCCGGTCGTCGTCGCCGGCCTATTAGCTGCCACCGATCGTTGTTTCAGTTTCGTTTAGTTTGTCTGTCTGTTCCGCACCTGTTTTGTGTATGTCATTAGTGGGGACTTATTTAATGTGTGTTTTCAGTTGGGATTTTTGTGCGGGATTGTTTGTTGTCCACTCAGGACGGTGGGCCTGTGAATGTAGTTGCTTCGCTAGTCGTATTTTGGATGTTTTTGTGTTTTTGTGTTTTGTGCTGGCTGACGTCTTATTTTCTCTCTTCGGACCGTTTTGCCCTGTGTTTTGGGTTGGTCATTATTATTACGCGCCCTTCTGTTTTGGCGTGACCAGTTTGTTGCCGGAGAAAATAAAGACTGTATACTTTACCTCTGCTCTCTGCGCCTGACTCCAACCACCACTCCTAGAATCATCTGACATCTGCATGCATTATTTGGTGTTTTAAGTTGTACGCTGAAGATATTTTTGCAGAATTCAGCATGCAAAGTCTCAATTTCAAATAAAATTTAAAAAAATTGTTATTTGTCACATTTGCTGAATACGACAGGTGAAATGCTTACTTATAAGCCCTTAACCAACAGCGCAGTTTTAAGAACAATACATACAAAAAATAAGAAATAAAAGTAACAAATAATTAAAAATCAGCAGTAAAATAACAATAGCGAGATTATATACAGGGGGTACCAGTACAGAGTCAATGTGTGGGGGCACCGGTTAGTTGAGGTAATTGAGTTATTAAAGTGACTATTTTGGTGTTTGTCTGTGGTCTGAGAGAGGTGTCAGTGGGCTGACTGTGAAGGCTCTGAGAGACTCTGGGTTTAGGTCGGTGAGGAAGTAGTCTACAGTGCTGCTGCCAAGGGATGAGCTGTAGGTGTACCTACCAAAAGAGTCCCCTCGTTGCCCGCCATTGACTATGTACAGACCCAGTGTTCCACAGAGCTTCACGAGCTGTACTCCATTTTAGTTTTTCACTTTGTTCTGTGGGGGTATGTGGGGAGGGAAAGGTTGTTGCTTCCTGGTAGGTGGTTATCCACATGACTGTTAATAGTGTCTTGTTCTTCTGCTGTTCTACCATTCAGGTCTCCACAGACCAGTACGTTGCCTTGGGCCTGAAAGTGACTAATCTCCCCCTCTAGAATGGAGATACTCTCTTCATTGAAGTAGGATGACTCTGAGGGGGGGATGTATGTGGCACAGAGGAATATGATTTTATCTGTCAAGACAGCCTCCTTGTTGATTTTTAACCAGATAAAGAATTCTCCTGTTTTGATCAATTCGATTAAATGAATTAGTTCAGATTTATACCATAGTAGCATTCTCCCTGAGTCTCTGCCCTGTCCTGAGTCTCTGCCCTGTCCTGAGTCTCTGCCATGTCCCGAGTCTCTGCCCTGTCCTGAGTCTCTGCCCTGTCCTGAGTCTCTGCCCTGTCCTGAGTCTCTGCCCTGTCCTGAGTCTCTGCCCTGTCCTGAATCTCTGCCCTGTCCTGAGTCTCTGCCCTGTCCTGAGTCTCTGCCCTGTCCTGAGTCTCTGCCCTGTCCTGAATCTCTGCCCTGTCCTGAGTCTCTGCCCTGTCCTGAGTCTCTGCCCTGTCCTGAATCTCTGCCCTGTCCTGAGTCTCTGCCCTGTCCTGAGTCTCTGCCCTGTCCTGAGTCTCTGCCCTGTGCTGAGTCTCTGCCCTGTCCTGAGTCTCTGCCCTGTCCTGAGTCTCTGCCCTGTCCTGAGTCTCTGCCCTGTCCTGAGTCTCTGCCCTGTCCTGAATCTCTGCCCTGTCCTGAGTCTCTGCCCTGTCCTGAGTCTCTGCCCTGTCCTGAGTCTCTGCCCTGTCCTGAGTCTCTGCCCTGTCCTGAATCTCTGCCCTGTCCTGAGTCTCTGCCCTGTCCTGAGTCTCTGCCCTGTCCTGAGTCTCTGCCCTGTGCTGAGTCTCTGCCCTGTCCTGAAACTCTGCCCTGTCCTGAGACTCTGCCCTGTCCTGAGTCTCTGCCCTGTCCTGAGTCTCTGCCCTGTCCCGAGTCTCTGCCCTGTCCTGAGTCTCTTCCCTGTCCTGAGTCCCTGCCCTGTCCTGAGTCTCTGCCCTGTCCTGAGTCTCTGCCCTGTCCTGAGTCTCTGCCCTGTCCTGAGTCTCTGCCCTGTCTGATTCCTTTTAATTTAGTGGATGGTAGGATTATCTCCCTATAACCTAGTGGACAGCCAGTGGAAATATCACCTTTGCACCATGTTTCCTGTACTACTACAATATCAACATCAATTTATTTCAGGAGGTCTGGGTTTCTGCTCTTTAGCCCAAAAGCAGAGGACTTCATTCATTGTAAATTCCAACATGCAACATAAAAAGATTTCATAACTTTTTTTTTTTTTTCTAAATGAGACACTCACAATCCAACAAGAACTATTCAAATAGGATTTTTCAATTAAAGTAAACTCTTATTATGCATATGTGATTTGTTTATCATTTAAGATAGCAATTGTGTCATGCCACTTGGGTGGATGTAGTGTGAGGATGGTGGAGTTGTTGTGCTCATCTTACCATGACCCTCAGCCTATCACATGTGAGCATCCATGACCCTCGGCCTATCACATGTAAGCATAGTAGACTCAGCATTTGTTTAATGTCACTCATTTGGTTGGTGAGAGCTGGGCCAGTTGCTCCTCTCACAGCCTGTGTGTAGCTCTGCCTGCTGGGCTGTGGCTCCTCCAAGTGTGGGTCTGCGGTGGGTGGCAGGGGGGTGAGAAGCCTCGTCTGGGTGGCTCTGAAGCTGGGCTGGGGTGGTCTGTGCTGCGCTGGCTGTGGTGGGCATTGAGGATGGTGGTGCTGTGGTCATGGTTGGGGGGTCCAGGGTGCTGGTCCGGGGTGTTGTCTTGGTGATCTCGGTGGTGTGGAGATTGCTCCGCTGTTCCTGGGTGGAGAGGTCGGGCTGTGGTTTAAAGCAACGTCCTTGAGAGTCTTGGCAAGGACGGGGACTGTCTCCCTGTACAGGTGAACATGGTCATAGAGACAGTCCAGATCGAGGGTGGGATGGTGGGCCAGGTGTACATTGGGTCGCAGGGCACAATCCCGGGAGAGGTGTTGACACCACAATCCTTGAGTTGGGGAAGATTGCGGAGGCCTTCTCAATCACTCCCCGTAGTGAAGTCGCCACCCTCTCCTGCTGAGCACGCAGGTCGTTGCTTCCGGTGTGTATGATTATGTGGCTTGGCGACCCGAGATGGGCCTTATCAAGCAGCCCCATGGCACTCTGCGTTGTTGGGCACCACACCTTTCTCCTTTTGTGTCTAGGGAAAAGTTTCTTCTCCTGAACAAACTTCCCATTTGAGTCCATCAACAGGACGATGCCAGCCAGTGTTTCTTCTGGACTGGAGGGGGCAGAGGGGGGGCTGGTGGGTGTTGGAGCTGGGGTCTGGCTGGTTGAGCTGGGCTCCTCTGCTGTGTGAGGGCAGGTCATAGAGTGGTGATCTAGCTGCTCCTGCTGCCTGTCCTCTGTTCTCTTTCTCTCCTGCAGCCTGTCCTCTGTTCTCTTTCTCTCCTGCAGCTCCTCTCTTAGCGAGGTCAGGTTGTTATTACTGTTCTGCCTGTCTTTTTGGAGCTCTCTCACCTCCTTTGTTAGATCAACCAGCTCTCTCTTGAGTCCGTCTCTCTCTTGCTGAACCTGTGTTGCAAGGCTGCTGTCCTGCTCTGTCCCACCTTGGTTAGGAGCTCCTCTAATGTGTAGATGTCTGGTTGATGTTAACACCTTGGTTAGGAGCTCCTCTAAGGTCTGGTTGATGTTAACACCTTGGTTAGGAGGTCCTTTAAGGTCTGGTTGATGTTAACACCTTGGTTAGGAGCTCCTCCTGTGGTTGATGTTAACACCTTGGTTAGGAGGGCCTCTAAGGTCTGGTTGATGTTAACACCTTGGTTAGGATCTCCTCTAAGGTGTGGTTGATGTTAACACCTTGGTTAGGAGCTCCTCTAAGGTCTGGTTGATGTTAACACCTTGGTTAGGAGCTCCTCTAAGGTCTGGTTGATGTTAACACCTTGGTTAGGAGCTCCTCTAAGGTCTGGTTGATGTTAACACCTTGGTTAGGATGACCTCTAAGGTCTGGTTGATGTTAACACCTTGGTTAGGAGCTCCTCTAAGGTCTGGTTGATGTTAACACCTTGGTTAGGAGCTCCTCTAAGGTCTGGTTGATGTTAACACCTTGGTTAGGAGCTTCTCTATGGTCTGGTTGATGTTAACACCTTGGTTAGGAGCTTCTCTATGGTCTGGTTGATGTTAACACCTTGGTTAGGAGCTCCTCTAAGGTCTGGTTGATGTTAACACCTTGGTTAGGAGCTCCTCTAAGGTCTGGTTGATGTTAACACCTTGGTTAGGAGCTCCTCTATGGTCTGGTTGATGTTAACACCTTGGTTAGGAGGACCTCTAAGGTCTGGTTGATGTTAACACCTTGGTTAGGAGCTCCTCTAAGGTCTGGTTGATGTTAACACCTTGGTTAGGAGCTCTTCTATGGTCTGGTTGATGTTAACACCTTGGTTAGGAGGACCTCTAAGGTGTGGTTGATGTTAATACCTTGGTTAGGAGCTCCTCTAAGGTGTGGTTGATGTTAACACCTTGGTTAGGATCTCCTCTAAGGTGTGGTTGATGTTTACACCTTGGTTAGGAGGACCTCTAAGGTCTGGTTGATGTTAACACCTTGGTTAGGAGCTTCTCTAATGTGTAGATGTCTGGTTGATGTTAACACCTTGGTTAGGAGCTCCTCTATGGTGTAGATGTCTGGATGCTGTTTGCTCTCCCTCAGCAGGAACACCTCCCCCTCCAGTCTGGGGAACTCATCCCTCATGGCAGCCATGGTGGTGAGGAGGGCCTGAGCCTGCTCTGCACTGAGGGGTCGCTCTCCTCCTGGGGCATGTCCTCCACTATGGTGGGAAGAGAGGTGCTGGATGTGCCTTTTTGGGTGTGGATAGTAGGGGTGAGGGTGGTGCTGGTGGAGTTTGTCTTGTGGGATGGCATGTCACTGGTGGTGTCCTTCTCTCTCTCCGCTCTCACCTTAATGGTCTGGAAGTCTGTTTCAAACAGCCTAATGCAACCTGGCACCATGACAGTCCCAGTCTGTTACCTGGCACCATGACAGTCCCAGTCTGTTACCTGGCACCATGACAGTCCCAGTCTGTTAGCTGGCACCATGACAGTCCCAGTCTGTTACCTGGCACCATGACAGTCCCAGTCTGTTACCTGGCACCATGACAGTCCCAGTCTGTTACCTGGCACCATGACAGTCCCAGTCTTGTAGAGGTTAACTGTTATCATGGTGCTGTCAGGGTCGTCTGTCTCTTTGACTTTCAGCTTTCACCCGTTACAGATTCCCTCTGTCTTTATGGATGGGTAGTGAGAGCAGACTGCTGAGCGCCAAGCATTTGGCTGGTCAGTGAGAAAGATGAGATTACTCACATCATCACTGTTTTTGTAGAGGTCTGCGGAAAGCGTTTCTGGCCTCCCCTTTAGTAGTGTCTGTTTAAAAGCTTTCCACGTTGTGTCATCTTTGGCCTCTGTAGGGTAGAGAATGGATATAGCGCTGAGGGGGAGTGGGGACATGGTGCCTGTGTTGCTCTGCTACTGCTGCTGCTCTGTTCTGCTGCACCGTTGCCATAGCAACCGGTTTGTTTGTCTGCTGCTGTTGCTAGCTAGCGCTAATTTAGTTCAGAAACCAGCAAAAAGAGTGACAAATCTTCACACAAAAAAAAAAGAAGATATGTTTAAAGTTAGTACGTGCTCCTTTTTGGTTTACTCACTCAGTTTGGTCGTTTGATGTAGTTGTATTAACTCCCCCTGCTAGGTTTATTCTAGCTTGTTTTTTTCTGGCTAGCTTGTTAGTCTGCTGGCTAGGGTTTCGTTGTGTAGCTAGCTAGCTAGAGTCAAAACTTCTTAACTTGAGGCGCAAAGTTACTTTCTTTTCTATTCTGATTGTTGTTCATCACTTCTTGTCTGGAATTCTTTTTCGATTCGAGTGTTTATCTCATTAAAAAAAATGTAAAAAATGAAATACATCAGGAGCTCATGTTGAGCATCTCTCTCTCTCTTCCCTCTTCTCCCCCCTCCCGCTCTCTCTTCTCACCCCTCCCGCTCTCTCCCTCTCTCTCTATCTTCCCTCTTCTCCCCCCTCCCGCTCTCTCTTCTCACCCCTCCCGCTCTCTCCCTCTCTATCTCTCTCTCTTCTCACCCCTCCCGCTCTCTCCCTCTCTCTCTCTCATCCCCCTCCCGCTCTCTCCCTCTCTCTTTTCACCCCTCCCGCTCTCTCCCTCTCTCTCTATCTCTCTCTCTTCTCCCCCCTCCCGCTCTCTCCCTCTCTTTTCTCACCCCTCCCGCTCTCTCCCTCTCTCTCTCTCTCATCCCCCTCCCTCTCTCTCCCTCTCTCCTCCCCCCTCTATCTCTCTCTCTTCTCCCCCCTCCCGCTCTCTCCCTCTCTTTTCTCACCCCTCCCGCTCTCTCCCTCTCTCTCTCTCTCATCCCCTCCCGCTCTCTCCCTCTATCTCTCTCTCTTCTCCCCCCTCCCGCTCTCTCCCTCTCTTTTCTCACCCCCCCCCCCCCTCCCCCCCTCTCTCTCTCTCTCTCTCTTTCTCTTTCTCCCCCTCTCTCTCTCTCTCTCTCTCTCTCCCCCCTCTCTCTTTCTCTCTTCTCCCCCTCCCACTCCCCCTCTCTCTCTCTCCCTCTCTTTCTCTCCCCCTCCCTCTCCCTCTTTCCCCTCTCTCCCTCTCTTTTTCTCTCCCCCTCTCTCTCCCCCTCTCTCTCCCTCTCTCTCTTTCTCTCTCTCCCTCCCTCTCTCTCTCTCTTTTCTCTCTTCTCCTCTGTCTGTCTGTCTGTCTGTCTGTCTGTCTGTCTGTCTGTCTGTCTGTCTGTCTGTCTGTCTGTCCACCATCTCTAGCGGTCTGGATCACCTAAAGGAGCCATATTGTCACCCAGCTGCTGAGTGATAAGTGTCTCCCTCTCTCTCCCGCTTCAGCCTTCTCCCCCACATTTCATTAACGTAATCTGTCCCCGTAGTCGAGTCTGGATTTTAATGAATTCAATATTTATTTCCTTTTTTGTGTGTTAAATGTCTTGTCTGTGTCATTTTATTTCAGCTGACATGTGATATTTGAGGCACACTACTCCTAATGGCACACTACTCCTAATATCGTGCACTACTTCTTACTAGATCCCTTTGGCTCCCTTGTCAAAAGTAGTGCATGAAACATTGGTGCCATCGTGTAATGAGTCAGCTGAGTGACACAGGAGAATGCTGAGAAGAACTCACACAGATGCTAGCTGCTTAAACATGTAAAATGGAGGAGCCCACATCAACGAAAAAGGCCTTTGAACAACCAGTGTATCGCCTTCCTTTATAATCAGTGTGGAGCCCCTTCTTTTACATTCACTGTAGCCCCTTTGTTTTCAATCAGTGTAGGATCTTCATTTATAATCAGTTTAGCCCCTTCCCTTTCAATCAGTGCACAGTCGGGCTGCTGGCTGGCATGCTCACCTAAGCCAGGGCTAGCCGTGATATATTGATGGTCTCTCAATGGGAGGGGAGAGCGGTGTTGTGTTTTGTTCGATGGGAAAAGCGTATGTGTTTAAAACAATGGTGGGTGGATGAGGAGGTATATTCTACAATGTAAAACCAAAAGCATTTTTCACTCAAATCAAATCAAATCAAATCAAATAATTCAAATCAAATACTTCTAGTATGTTGAACTCAAAGTGGAACTTTTTACTTTGAATGTTTATGTGGTACTGAATCAAAACTAAATGAGAAGTCACATAATTTTTTAAAATTAGGATATCAAATGAAATGTTTTCCCAGCATGCTCTATTGCAGGTACAGTATATTGTTTTGGAATTGTTTTTTTTTATATGTGTGTTTTTGCATGTACATTGAGTGATTCATTGATCTTATGCTACATCAGGATAAATAACATACATTTTTCTAAACACTTTTTTTTTTTTTTTTTTTTTGCACCCGTTACTGAAATGGTTGTTCCAGTTTAAATGGCTTAGGTGGTCTCCTCACATTGTTCCCTGGCAGTCATTATGAATGCAGGTTACAGGTGAATACATATGTTAACTGTTGGATAGTCTAACTCTGGCTGAATTGCAACAGTAATTACACACCACGTTGAAAGCCAGCATTCTGTGACTTACAGGTAGGGTTACAAAATGATGTAATATGCTCCATCCCATTTGGGAGATTCCCTGAAATCCTCCAACAGGGATTTTTAGAAAATCTGGGAATTTGGGGAAAGCTTTTTGAATTTTGCTGATGTTTGACGTTTTACAATTTTTTCGCTAATTTATTCAAAATGAAATACAGAAATATCTCATATATCTACAATTCACTCAAAGGCAAGGCACACTGGGAAATGATATTGGATGAGTGGCTTAGTGGTGGTGTTACGCAACATTTTAAAGCTTATACCACTTAAATCTGGACCTCTTACAGGGTCACAGTGACTATCGGATTGAGTAACCACTACAAAATCACTTTAAGTAACTGTTTCCGATTGGGGTTTACAGTGTAACCACTAAGATGTACTTGTACAACACCAGTTGAATCATTCATGTCCACATACTTCTTCCCTTTATTTGGCGAGATAAGTCCGATTTCTTTATCCCTCCACACTCCTCTACGTGTCTCTTCTGAGACTTCAAAGTGCAGCGATCAAAAGGCTGAACTAAACATATTTAAATGAGAGTGCTATTCGCCTCTAAACATTTTGTTACACCAATGCAACTTTAGCAGTAGCACTGAACACATACATACAGAGGGTAACTTTCATTTGAATCAAAAGCATTTTAATGCATTCACTGGTAAACGAGACCTCATTAAATGCAGTGTGTAATTCTACAATCAGCAGGGATGTTAAACATTAAACATTTGGCGATGGTTCGCAATTATGCCGACTTCACATGTTCTCCAAACCAAGCGCTCTCGAAATAGCACTCAAGTACAAGTCTTTTTTTTTTTTTTTACAGAAACTCAGCAACATAACCTCAGAAAGACACATAGTACTTGGTCTATTTGCCTCAACATTAGCGTTGCAAAATAGCACAGATCTGTGAAAAAAAAAAAAACATTCAAACCGTAGCATGTTTTACATCACAACAAAAAGGTCACCTTAGTTCTGTGCAGAGAATAGTATTTCTAAAGTTAGTTGTTTTTCTACTTTTCTTCCACCAATGGATGCTGTTTCCTGTTTATTCTGCCCGGAGACACTCTTTTATCTGAGAGACACACATGAGAGCGTGACATGTGACTGAGAGATATGGCACAGCATTAGCCAGCCTATTCTTCTCTTCTTGTTGTCTTTAAAGGTGATCACGTCTCTCCTCTCCTCCACCTTGCTCTACTCTGTGTTGTTCTACCAAATGACTTTCTTGGTGGAAAAATAATCACTGTTGCTTTTAGGACACTCTTTTTAGCCTCTTTCTCTCTTTCTGCTCCTCTCTCTTTCTGCTCCACTCTCTTTCTGCCTCTATCTTTCTGCCTCTCTCTCTTTCTGCCTCTATCTTTATGCTCCTCTCTCTCTCTTTCTGCTCCTCTCTCTCTCTTTCTGCCTCTATCTTTCTGCCTCTCTCTCTCTTTCTGCTCCTCTCTCTCGCTTTCTGCCTCTCTCTTTCTGCCTCTCTCTCTTTCTGCCTCTATCTTTCTGCCTCTCTCCCTCTATCTTTCTGCCTCTATCTTTCTGCCTCTCTCCCTCTCTCTTTCTGCCTCTCTCTCTTTCTGCCTCTATCTTTCTGCCTCTCTCCCTCTATCTTTCTGCCTCTGTCTTTCTGCCTCTCACTCGCTCTCTTTCTGCCTCGCTCTCTTTCTGCCTCTCTCTCTTTCTGCCTCTATCTTTCTGCCCCTCTCTCTCTCTTTTTCTCTCTTTCTGCCTCTCTCTTTCTGCCTCTCTCTTTCTGTCTCTCTCTCTTTCAGCCTCTCCCTTTTTCTGCTACTCTGTCTTTTTGTCTCTCTCTTTTTGTCTCTCTCTTTCTGTCTCTCCCTCTTTTCTCTGCCTCTCTCTCTTTCTGCCATTCTCTCAATTTAATTCAATTCAAGGGGCTTTATTGACATGGGAAACATGTGTTAACATTGCCAAAGCAAGTGAGGTAGATAATATACAAAAGTGAAATAAACAATAAAAATTAAAAGTAAACATTACACATACAGAAGTTTCAAAAGAATAAAGACATTAGAAATATCATATTATGTATATATGTAGTGTTGTAACAATGTACAAATGGTTAAAGTACACAAGGGAAAATAAATAAACATAAATATGGGTTGTATTTACATATTTACAATGGTGTTTGTTCTTCACTGGTTGCTCTTTTCTTGTGGCAACAGGTCACAAATCTTGCTGCTGTGATGTCACACTGTGGTTTTTCACCTAGTAGATATGGGAGTTTATCAAAATTGGGTTTGTTTTCGAATTCTTTGTGGGTCTGTGTAATCTGAGGGAAATATGTGTCTCTAATATGGTCATACATTTGGCAGGAGGTTAGGAAGTGCAGCTCAGTTTCCACCTCATTTTGTGGGCAGTGTGTACATAGCCTGTCTTCTCTTGAGAGCCAGGTCTGCCTACGGCGGCCTTTCTCAATAGCAATGCTATGCTCACTGAGTCTGTACATAGTCAAATCTTTCCCTAATTTTGGGACAGTCACAGTGATCAGGTATTCTGCCACTGTGTACTCTCTGTTTAGGGCCAAATAGCATTTTAGTTTGCTCTGTTTTTTTGTTAATTCTTTCCAATGTGTCAAGTAATTCTCTTTTTGTTTTCTCATGATTTGGTTGGGTATAATTGTGTTGCTGTCCTGGGGCTCTGTGGGGTGTGTTTGTGAACAGAGCCCCAGGACCAGCTTGCTTAGGGGACTCTTCTCCAGGTTCATCTCTCTGTAGGTGATGGCTTTGTTATGGAAGGTTTGGGAATCGCTTCCTTTTAGGTGGTTGTAGAGTTTAACGGCTCTTTTCTGGATTTTGATAATTAGCAGGTATCGGCCTAATTCTGCTCTGCGTGCATTATTTGGTGTTCTACGTTGTACACGGGGGATATTTTTGCAGAATTCTGCATGCAGAGTCTCAATTTGGTGTTCGTCCCATTTTGTAAATGCTTGGTTGGTGAGCGGACACTACAACCATAAAGGGCAATGGGTTCTATGACTGATTCAAGTATTTTTAGCCAGATCCTAATAGGTATGTTGAATTTTATCTTCCTTTTGATGGCATAGAATGCCCTTCTTACCTTGTCTCTCAGATCGTTCACAGCTTTGTGGAAGTTACCTGTGGCGCTGATGTTTAGGCCAAGGTATGTATAGTTTTTTGTGTGCTCTAGGGCAACGGTGTCTAGATGGAATTTGTATTTGTGGTCCTGGCAACTGGACCTTTTTTGGAACACCATTATTTTGGTCTTACTGAGATTTACTGTCAGGGCCCAGGTCTGACAGAATCTGTGCAGAAGATCTAGGTGCTGCAGTAGGCCTTCCTTGGTTGGTGACAGAAGCACCAGATCATCAGCAAACAGTAGACATTTGACTTCAGATTCTAGTCTCTCTTTCTCTGCTTCTCTGTCTTTATACCTCTCACTCTTTCTGCCTCTCTCTCTCTTTCTGCCTCTCTCTCTGCCTCTCTCTCTCTTTCTGCCTCTCTCTGCCTCTCTCTCTTTCTGTCTCTCTCTCCCTTTCTGCCTCTCACTCTATCTTTCTGTCTCTCTCTCTTTCTGTCTCTCTCTTTCTCTCTCTATGTGCCTCTCTCTCTCTTTCTGCATCTCTCTCCTTCAGTCTCCCTCTCTTTTTGGTGGAAATATAATTGCTGTTGCTTTTAGGTCACTCTTTTTTGCCTCTCCTTTTTCTGCATCTCTCTCTGTCTCTCTCTTTCTGTCTCTCTCTCTCTCTCTCTCTCTCTCTCTCTCTCTCTCTCTGTCTCTCTCTCTCTTTCTGCCCCTCTCTCTCTTTCTGCCTCTCTCTCTCTCCTTCTGCCTCTCTCTCTCTCTTTTTGCTCCTCTGTCTGTCTGTCTCTCTGTCTGTCTCTCTGTCTGTCTCTCTGTCTGTCTGTCTGTCTGTCTGTCTGTCTGTCTGTCTGTCTGTCTGTCTGTCTGTCTGTCTGTCTGTCTGTCTATCTGTCTGTCTCTCTCTTTCTGACCCTCTCTCTCTCTCTTTCTGCCTCTCTCTCTATTTTTGAATCTCTCTCTTTCTGCCTCTCCCTCTTTCTGCTACTCTCTGTCTTTCTGTCTCTCTCTTTCTGTCTCTCCCTATCTTTCTCTGCTTTCTGTCTTTCTGCCTCTCTTTCTTTCTCTGGATCTTTCTCTGCCTCTCTCTGCCTCTCTCAATCTTTCTCTGCCTCTCTCAATCTTTCTCTGCCTCTCTCAATCTTTCTCTGCCTCTCTCAATCTTTCTCTGCCTCTCTCAATCTTTTTCTGCCTCTCTCTCTTTCTCTGCCTCTCTCTCTTTCTGCCTCTCTCTCTTTCTGCCTCTCTCTCTTCCTGCCTCTCTCTCTTCCTGCCTCTCTCTCTTTCTCTGGATCTCTCTATCTTTCTCTGCCTCTATTTATCTTTCTCTGCCTCTATCTTTCTCTGCCTCTATCTTTCTGCCTCTCTCTCTCTCTCTTCGTGCCCCTCTCTTTCTTTCTTTGTCTCTCTCTCTCTTTTTCTGCCTATCTCGCTCTTTCAGTCTCTCTCCCTTTCTGCATCTCTCTCTCTCTCTCTCTCTCTATTTTTGTCTCTCTCTTTCTGTCTCTCTCTTTCTCTCTCTTTGTGCCTCTCTCTTTCTTTCTGCTT
>NW_021822924.1:0-47568 GCF_901001165.1 Salmo trutta | reverse complement strand
CTGTCTCTCTATTTCTGTCTCTCTCTTTCTGTCTCTCTCTCTTTCTCCCTCTCTCTCTCCCTCTCTCTGGATCGCCTTCTTATAATAATAATAATAATAGTAATGATAATAATTCCTCTCTTTCCCCCAAAGAGTCAATGAGTAATAGATTCCAGTTTCAGATTTTATTTGATGTCTGAATACAATAGTTACCCCCTACTAGCCCGCGTTGCCACGCACAAGCTGAGGGGAGTAGAGGGAGTAGAGTATTTTGCTTCCCTTAAATGGAGAGCAGACTTTAATTTTATGAATTTTTAGTTTGTTTTGGTTTCCAGCTTGCGGATGGATCGTCTCTTGATTCCCTGAAATGCTGCCTCGGCAATACAGCAGAGAAGTGCTTTGTTTAGTCTGACTGTCCCTCTCTCTCTTCTTCCCTCTCTATCCATCTCTCTCTCTTCCTCCCTCTCTATCCATCCCTCTCTCTCTTCCTCCCTCTCTATCCATCCCTCTCTCTCTTCCTCCCTCTCTATCCATCCCTCTCTCTTCCTCCCTCTCTATCCATCCCTCTCTCTTCCTCCCTCTCTATCCATCTCTCTCTCTTCCTCCCTCTCTATCCATCTCTCTCTCTTCTTCCCTCTCCCCTTCCCTCTCTTTTTTATTTTTCCTCCATTGCTCTCCTCTCCGCATCAAGCTCCAAATCTAAGACAATGACAAACTTGAGAGAGCAACACATCTTGATACCTCTCAGCTGATATCTGAACGGTTCCTCGGCTGTCAGGTATGAAGGGCTTGTTATCAGGCCCAGTTGGCTGTCTCTCTGTCACCTCCCTTCTGTCATGAGGGGAGAAAGAGAGACAGAGAGAGACAGAGAGAGAGAGAGACACGGAGAGAAAGACAGAGAGTGAGAGAGACAGAGAGTGAGAGAGACAGAGAGTGAGAGAGACAGAGAGTGAGAGAGAGAGACAGAGAGAGAGAGAGAGAGAGATAGAGAGAGAGAGAGAGAGAGAAAGAAACAGAGAGAGAGACAGAGAGAGACATAGAGAGACACAGAGAGAAAGACAGAGAGAGACAGAGAGACAGAGAAACAGAGAGACAGAGCGAGAGAGAGAGAGACAGACAGAGTTGTTTTTGCCTTTCCCTCCCTCCCTCCTTCACACACACACACACACACACACACACACACACACACACACACACACACACACACACACACACACACACACACACACACACACACACACACACACACACACACACACACACACACACACACACACACACACACACACACTCTCTCTCTATCTCCCTTGCTTTCTCTCTTTCTCTTTTTGTTTTCTATCTGGGAATCAAATCCCCCATCCAGTGTGTTGTCCAACTGAAAGCAGGTTTTTGGAAGCTGATTAAAGTGTATGGGCTGATGCTCTGAGTAAACTGCAGAAATGGGTTAAATGAGTGTTTTCAACATTTCATATCTGAACTCTAATATTCTGCAGACTGAACCAGGCAGGGGTAAATATAAATAATACACAGGTACATAAACATATACAGACACACACACACACACACGTGCACACACACCACAAGCAGAATCAAACTATTATTTAGGGGGAAATATTTCACATTCATTTTGCAATGAGTGTGCATACAGTCCTGTAGATACTGTTGTGAAGGATGCACTCATTGAGGATCACCCTGCAGTCCCTTCATCAGAGCAGCCTATTCATAGATTTCTAAAGACTTACTACTAACTGTACTGAAATAAACATACATTTTCACCACATCCGAGGGGAAGAGTTGAAGGGAGATGGGACACAAAACAACCCCTTCTCAATAACATCCTGACGGTAACCTAACTGCTCTCACTCTGTAGATGCACATTTCCCTGTTCAAGATCAACAAATCACATTGAGAGAGAGAGAGAGAGAGAGAGAGAGAGAGAAAAGGGAAGTCAGAAAAGGAAAGAGGAAGGGTCCATTCCAATTCACTCCACTTATTCCAGTGTTTGCTAAGAGATTCAAACACTTTCTGAGTTCAACCAAAATTTCCAAACCAAGAGGGGAGCCCGCTGTTGAAATCATCTCAATTTTCCATTTGTTTCCTGTCTCTTATTCCCAGCATCCTCTTCCCGCAGCGCGCTCCGAACAACGTTCCCAATGCTCTATTATCTCCTCTGATTACTATCCGTTTCCATGACAAAAAAAAGGAACTACGCAGAAATTGGGAATGGCTCGGTGAATGCGGTTATTTTGTCGCAATATGAACAAGCGTACCATTGAGAAATCGGCATGGATTTCACAAACATCTGGCGTTAAAAGCCTAAACTGACAATCTAGAGATGTAGAATAATACAAATAAAATTGTTGGTAGTGGTGTAAGCAATCTCTCAAGTCTGTGTACTGTGTACCTCTATGATTATAACTTGAAAGCCGCAAACAGTGTAGCTTTAACTCGCTTTTGCCTCTTGATGTGTAATGGAACTGAGTGGCTTAGATGCTGTTCTGTGTCTGTGTTTTATGTCTGCATTCTGTTTTAGAAATCAAGAGAGATGCATCGTTCCCTAGGTGGATGTTGAATAAAGGGGATCAATCGGGGTAGCAGGACGTATGTAGTTAGAGCTGAGCAAACAGACAGAATACACACACTGAAACACAGGTCAACACACTCTGGCTGAAACAACAAACATTACCTCTAGCCAGGTTTCCATCTAACCTTTTATGTGAATACATGTCACGACAGGGCCTGATGGAAAGAGAAAGTTTTGTCGGTGAAACTTTCCAAACGTCGACAAAACAAAACGTGCTAGTCAAGGTGGGATCCTGAACGATGGGAGAAATGTCGGTCGAAATGCTTTTATACGCAAATATCGATGTAATAATAATCAAAACGAAGTTAACTTGGAGTCACGCAATGACATGTTGTGTCCACTACGACTCAGGAAACAATGCAGTGTACTAGGTTACAGATGAAATAAGTTAGGAGGAACTTCACAGGGTGGTGAAAGTGCAAGGTGATGGAGAACAAGGGACGCTTTGACAGCACAAAATCCACAGGGGTTGGCGAAATGGATCCGGGTCTGCTGCAGCGCCCATCATTGCTGGCTCAATAACACACATGTTATCACGTTTTAGGGAAGACATAGATGCAGACAGTGTCGAAGTAACAAAAATGTATTACTAGAACAGGGGGCAGGTAAAAATGACAAGTCAAGGGCAGGCAGAGGTTGGTAATCCAGATCAGAGTCCAAAAGGTACAGGACGGCAAGCAGGGTCAGGGCAGGCAGAATGGTCAAAACCGGGAAAACTAGAAAACAGGAAATGTAGAAAAGACAGACGCAAGGGGAAAACCGCTGATGAACAAAATGAACTTGCAACAGACAAACAGAGAACACAGCTATAAATACACAGGGGATAATGAAGGGAGATGGGAGACATCTGGTGGTGGTGGGGGGGGGTAGGAGACAAACACAAAGACAGGTGAAACAGATCAGGAAGTGACACATTTTGCATTTTACATTCTTATAAGGAAATATTTTTAAAAGTATGGAGAACAGGATAAGAACATAAGGATGGAAGATCTTAAAATGTATCACCCCATTTCAAGGCTTCCTTTTGACTGGTACTGTACATTTCTCAGATTAAAAAAAAGCACAAAGTTGTACATTTACCAAGGATTCAAGAATCTTAGCTAGCTTCTTTAGCATACTGGTTATTGTTCGGAATTTCGGATGACTGACGTGCCCAAAGTAAACTGCCTGTTACTCAGGCCCAGAAGCTAGGATATGCATATAATTGTTAGCATTGGATAGAAAACACTCTAACGTTTCTAAAACTGTTAACATAATGTCTATGAGTATAACTGAACTTTTATGGCAGGCGAAAACCTGAGAAAAATCCATTCAGAATTTTTTGTTGTTGTTGAGGTCACAGCCATTTCAATAATAGCCTATGGGATATACAAAATAATTCTTCCCAGATTGCAGTTTCTATGGCTTCCACTAGATGTCAACCATCTTTATAAAGGGTTTCAGGCTTGTTTTTTAAAAAATGAGCAAGTAGTTGTAGTTTTTCCAAGGTGTCCCTCGTTAGAAACGTAATCTTGGTGGGCGCGTGAATGAGGTGCGCGCTCTTCGTTATTTATCTTTCCTATTGAACATACTATTCTCTGTCTTAATATTATCATCTATTTAGACATTTGAGTACCTGAGGATTAATTAGAAACATTGTTTGACTTGTTTGGACGAACTTGACCGGTAACTTTTTGGATTCGTTTGTATGCATGTTGAACAAGTTGATTACTGAGATCATTTGCGCCAACTAAACAGACTTTGTTGGATATAAAGAAGGACTTTATCAAACAAAACGACCATTCATTGTGTAACTGGGACCCTTGGGTTTGCAAACAGAGGAAGATCTTCAAAAGTAAGTGATTTATTTAATCGCTATTTGTGATTTTGTGATGCCTGTGCTGGTTGAAAAAGTATTTTGATGTGGGGCGCTGTCCTCAGATAATCGCATGGTATGCTCTCGCCGTAAAGCCTTTTTGAAATCTGACAATGCGGTTGGATTAACAAGAAGTTAAGCTTTTAAATGATGTATGACACTTGTATTTTCATGAATGTTTAATATTACGAGTTTTTTATTTTGAATTTTGCGCTCTGCAATTTCACTGGATGTTGTCGTGGGAGTCCCACTAGCGGTTCATGCGCCCTAACAGGCTAGACAAGTATACTTATCACCCTATTTCAAGGCTTCCTTGTCTAGCTAAGATTCTTGAATCCTTGGTAAATGTACAACTTTGTGCTTTTTTTATCTGAGAAATGTACAGTATCAGTCAACAGTTTGGACACACCTACTCATTCCAGGGTTTGTCTATGTTTTTACTGTTTCCTACATTGTAGAATAATAATAAAGACGTCAACACTATGAAGTAACACATGTGGAATCATGTCGTAACCAAAAAAGTGTTAAACAAATCAAAATATATTTTAGATTCTTCAAAGTAGCCAACCTTTGGCATTATCTCAACCAGATTCACCTGGAATGCTTTTCCGAGAGTCTTGAAGGAGTTCCCACATATGCTGAGCACTTGTTGGCTTATTTCCTGCGGTCCAACTCATCCCAAACCATCTCAATTGGGTTGAGGTCAGGTGATTATGGAAGCCAGGTCATCTGATGCAGCACTCCATTACTCTCCTTCTTGGTCAATTAGCCCTTACACAGCCTGGAGGTGTTTTGAGTCATATTCCTGTTGGAAAAAAAATGATAGTCCCACTAAATGCAAACCAGATGTGATGGCGTATCACTGCAGAATGCTGGGGTTGCCATGCTGGTTAAGTGTGCCTATAGTTCTAAATAAATCACTGACAGTGTCACCAGCAAAGCACCCCAACAACATTACACCTCCTCCTCCATGCTTCTTAAATTTGGACATATCAGATTTCCACCGGTCTAACGTCCATTGCTCATGTTTCTTGGACCAAGCAAGTCCCTTCTTCTTATTGGTGTCCTTTAGTAGTGGTTTCTTTGCAGCAATTTGACCATGAAGGCCTGATTCACGTAGTCTTCTCTGAACAGTTGATGTTTTGATGTGTCTGTTACTTGAACTCTGTGAAGCATTTATTTGGGCTGCAATTTCTGAGGCTGGTAACTCTAATGAACTTATCCTATGAAGCAAACTCTGGGTCTTCCTTTCCTGTTGTGGTCCTCATGAAAGACAGCTTTTGATCATGCTATTTTATTGAATAATAATCCTCGATATACTTGAGCTCTGGTGCCTGTTCATGGTTTCATGATTATCTTATTGACAGAACTCAGGTCATCGTCTTCTTGGGTATGACGCTACAAGCTTGGCACATCTATATTTGGGGAGTTTCTCCCATTCTTCTCTGCAGATCCTCACAAGCTCTGTCAGGTTGGATGGGAAGCATCGCTGAACAGCTATGTTCAGGTCTCTCCAGAGATGTTTGATCTGGTTCATGTCCAAGCTCTGGCTGGGCCCCTCAAGGACATTCAGAGACTTATCCCAAAGACACTCCTGTGTTTTCTTGGCAGTCTGCTTAGAGTCGTTGTCCTGTTGGAAAGTGAACCTTCGCCCCAGTCTGAAGTCTTGAGTGCTCTGGAGTATGTTTTCATCAAGAATCTCTCTGTATTTTTCTCCATTCATCTTTCCCGTGATCCTGTCATCCCCACAGGATGATGCTGCCACCACCATGCCCCACCGTAGGGATGGTGTCAGGTTTCTCCACAGAGGAAGTCTGGTGCTCTGTCAGTGACCATCAGGTTCTTGGTCACCTCCCTGACCAAGGCCCTTCTCCCCCAATTGCGGAGTTTGCCCGGGTGATGAGCTCTAGGGCGAGTCTTGGTGGTTCCACACTTCTTCCTTTTAAGATTGATGGAGGCCACTGTGTTCTTGTGGACCTTCAATGCTGCAGACATTTTTTGGTACCCTTTCCCAGATCTGTGCCTCGACACAATCCTGTCTCGGAGCTCTACGGACAATTCCTTCGACCTCATGGCTTGGTTTTTGCTCTGACATGCACTGTCAACTTTGGGACCTTATATAGACAGGTGTGTGCCTTTCCAAATCATGTCCAATCAATTCAATTTACCACAGGTGGATTCCAATCAAGTTTTAGAAACATCTCAAGGATGCTCAATGGAAACAGGATGCACCTGAGCTCAATTTCGAGTCTCATAGCAAAGGGTCTGAATATTTATGTAGCTAAGGTATGTCTGTTTTACATATTTTGTTTGGGCTTCCATTGATTGTGTTTTTGTATTTTAATGTGTATATGTTTATAGTTTGGTTAGAATGTGTATATTTATGAAAGAGACCTATGTCTCAAAATGTCTTCCCTGTTCAAATAAAGGTTTAACTAAAATTAAAATAAAACAAGCTTGATGCTCCTTTCCAACAACATCGAGGGTCTTATTCTAGTGGCATGATCATTGATGCTTGGCTGACGTTTGACAAATAAGATAATCTCTCTCTTTTGTCCATAATAATCTCATCACGTTATATTCACGCTGTATCTGGTAGCTGTTGGCTAGAGCGCGCATGCCCAGACCAGAGTGGGCACACTCACTATATAACGTAGCATTGTTTTTGTGAGAAAACCATCAGTGGAGTTGAACATGCGATGGAAACTACAGCATCACGCACAGTTTTTCATCCGCAACAAGTCAAATTTGATGGAAACACATATCTGGTGGGAAAATGTGCATATTCTTATTGTGAAGATTCTATGATATTTGCATGAAAATCTGTCACCAATGCGATGGAAACCTATAGCTACACAGAATCTCACTGGTACTCACACAGTCACAGTGACACCCCTGATTTCAGCACCAAGGAGCAGGACAGCAGCATCAGACTGAACAGCCTCCCTCTGATCACAGCTCTCTCCAGCCAGCCAATCAGGCAGGACCTAAATCAGATTCCAGGAACAAGGCTACAAGTCCAGGAAACAGTTTACAGCTACTGAGCAATGTAAACCACACCTTTCAACAGTCCTCTACAACTTTGTTCACATTCTAAACTTGGACAGTATCAAACTTCTGCCTTTTTGTCATGTCAGTCTGATAAAGGTATGTAATTGCTTTCTCTTTCTCAGCCTATCACGTTGTCTTCTTTGTGTTTCACAGAGAGAGTCGGGTGTCTCAGGAACTCAGTTGGCCCTTCCACTGACTAGCTACAGCCCCAGGCCAGATACAAGCCACTGTGAGATGCCACCCCTCTCCACAGTCAACAAAGAGGACGGCACACCGCGGCGCCACATCTCCAGTGACTCATTGGAAATATGTGGTTGGGCTGAAATTATACAGTAGCTCACATCCTTGCTCATCACGATGACTGCCAGGCCAACCGCCAGGGGTGAGGAGAGGGGCGGACTGGGAGAGGATGAGAGAAGAGGGGGGTGGGGGAAGAAGGGAGGAAGCGGGAGAGAGGCATTTGCTGCTACAGTTCAGATGTACGATCTTGATTTGATCACTCTTTTGTTGCTGAGAAGTTTCCTGCACATCAGGCAATGCAAACTTGTAGGGTAGTTGAGTTTTTAAAAGGTTTCTACTTAGACATTTCAGACTTGATTTGTCCTAACCAGAAATGTATCAACCCCTACAAACATGTCCATCATCTGTAATCCACATCCTGTAATAATTCACATTTCCTGTTGCTGCAGGATTATTTTCCTGCTGTAGCAAACTGGCTCAGATTAATATCCAACATCTGGAAAGACCGCTTTGTGAGGAAAATCGAGAAAGAATTCCTGATGAAACTTGAGTCATCGTACACTCATTTCTTCAGTAATCTGACTGGAAAAGCGACTACTGTGCCAGAAACTTCACGCACACTCTCATCCGCCGCCTCTGTGAAGATCAACAAAAAAAGTACAGAGGAAATGACACCAGATTTCCTGGTAGGTAACACAGCAAACACAGCAGGAAGACATAAAAGCCTCATTACTACCTTATATCCTTCATTACCAACTCAAGTTGTGTGCTTATTTACTTCCTCCCTTGTTGTTGTTGATTCCCGGTGATTCGGGAGACAAAGAGAAATTAGCTCAAAGGGATCAGAACTCACACACACACAAACACACACACACACACACACACACACACACACACTCTCTCTCTCTCTCCCTCTCTCTCTTTCTCTCTCTCTCTCTTCTCTCTCTGTAGCATCTGTCTCTGAGTATTTAGCGCCACACGCATAGTCCCTCGCCCCTACAGACCATTTACCCCTTTATCTTATTTAGAGAGAGAGAGAGAGGCTCAAATTCCAGCGAGGTGCACCTAGGAACCTCTGCATTTCTAAACAGGCACTTTCATAAGCACGATCCTCATTCAGAATGTCAATTAGCCGGCTCTAGTCAGGGGAGAACAATGAACGGAACGCGTTGCTATGCAGGGAGGCAAGAAAAGTTAATGGACTTTTAAATCGACACAGTGCGTCAAATTCGTTCATTAACATGGTCCCAGACGCGTGTAACTCTGACTCGTGTGGAGTTTTTATTCTAAAGGTCAACTCTGAAATGTCAACAGAACGACGGTAAATAGGAAACCCTTTTATACCGTGGCCGTATTCTATAGCGTCATGGATCACTCCCTCACTGAAGAGAAGGTATAGATGGAGACTCAGGTGAGAAGTACACTATTTTTACCAAAGGGCTCTTAATTGGTTCTTTGAGGGTTCTACCTAGAAGTGTTCTACCTAGAACAAGCTCAAATAAGCCTTTATGGTTCTAGGTAGCCCCTTTTCTCTAAGAGCGAAGCACAGAGAAGAAGCCTCTATATGAATACACATGATATGGGGATGGTGATCTGTGTAACACACGGTATATCCTGCGATGGGTTATTATGGTATGTATGATGAATCCCATGATTGACAGGGGTAATCTGCCTTGGGGCTGTTTCTGTAAACTAGCCTCGTTGGACCCAGAGCTGGAGGGAGAAGTGAGCTGTGGTCTAACAGATCCATAGTAAGACCCTAAGGCAACAAGCAGATAGCTCACACTCCATCAGGCAGCGGGGCAATGTGAAGCAACGCCAGAGGCAAAGTTGAACGCTGTAAGAGCACGTATGATACAAACTGAGACAGACCAACATGTCGAACACATGAAACCTATAGCTCGTTATCAATGAAACGTCACGATAAGGTGCAGAGTGTTTAATTTCCCTGCTGGGGGACAAGGAGACCCCCAGTTCTGATAAAACCATCGACAACGGCAAGTCGTTTTGAAGGGATTGTTAAATAAATGTAAACTATTTGGTTGTAATATCATCACTTCTTGAAGAGCAGTAGTCAGAGCTACACATTTCCTATTATTCAATGCAAAACAAACTCTCACATTGAGCTCTATCATCAGAGTTATACAGCAAGAAACTGAACACTTCTCTTAATCAGTAAACATCAATTGATCATGTGATTTCAGATGTGTGAGGGGAGCCTCACAATATCTTTCAGTATTGACCACTAGTAATTGGATATTTAGTGATATTAAACTGGACTATACCTGACAAGTAAGAGTGGTTTAGGTAAATGTCTCTTCCTTTGTGGTGTCTGCCTGTAAAGCAGCAGAAGGAACATTTGCCGATGTACAGTTGGCTAATGATAAACATGAACTTTGCAAGTTACCGGTAGAAACATGAACTTTGCAAGGTACCTACCGGTAGAAACATGAAATTTGCAAGGTACCTACCGGTAGAAACGTGAACTTTGCAAGCTACTGGTAGAAACGTGAACTTAGTGGTAAGTAGACCTAATGTACTTTTTTTCTCCAACCAACGTGGGCCTACCTAGCAACTTAGTTAACATGATCCCCTTTTTAACATTGTTTTTGAAACAACATTGCTGCTGATAGACATGATGGACAGGATAGGCTACATAGATTGACGGACCACGTCAAATTGGCTAGCTAGCTAATAACAGATCAGTCAATATGGCTAGTCAGCAAACTAATAACAGATCAGTCAATATGGCTAGTCAACAAGCTAATAGCAGATCAGTCAATATGGCTAGTCAGCAAGCTATATAGATCAGTCAATATGGCTAGTCAGCAAACTAATAACAGATCGGTCGATATGGCTAGTCAACAAGCTAATAGCAGATCAGTCAATATGGCTAGTCAGCAAGCTAATAACAGTCTTCTCCAACCCACAGAAAAACACCCTCTCAACACTGATGGATCAAGGTACGACACATATCTGTTCAAAGCAATAGCCTTGTGAATAATCCTCCACTGTAGATCAGCAATACAATTCTCTATGGGAGGCTCCATGCCCTCTTGCTCCATGCCCCTCCCATTCAATGCTCCTCTCACTCCATGCCCTCCCATTCCATGCCCCTCCTACTCCATGCCCCTCCTACTCCATGCCCCTCCTACTCCATGCCCCTCCCACTCCATGCCCCTCCCACTCCATGCCCCTCCCACTCCATGCCCCTGCCATTCCATGCCCCTCCCACTCCATGACCAACACAGCCTCATTACCAGATCAGTCAATATGGCTAGTCAACAAGCTAATAACAGATCAGCCATTATGGCTAGTCAGCAAGCTAATAATAGATCAGTCAATATGGCTAGTCAACAAGCTAATAATAGATCAGTCAATATGGCTAGTCAACAAGCTAATAACAGATCAGTCAATATGGCTAGTCAACAAGCTAATAACAGATCGGCCAATATGGCTAGTTAACAAGCTAATAACAGATCAGTCAATATGGCTAGTCAGCAAGCTAATAACAGATCAGTCAATATGGCTAGTTAACAAGCTAATAACAGATCGGTCAATATGGCTAGTCAACAAGCTAATAACAGATCGGCCAATATGGCTAGTTAACAAGCTAATAATAGATTACAGCATTATGACTAGTTAATACCTCTTAAGGATCGGACCCTATAGCTCAGGACCTGAAACTAGGATATGCGTTTTGTTGAAACTATTTGAAAGGAATCACTTTGACGTTTGTGGAGAATCTGCACCAGCCCCACAACACAGGTCTGGGATTCATACATCCCACCCCTAGCATCTCATGTTTCCTCGTCTTCCATATTGACATTTTTACCTGCCCCACCAGGTAGTTCACCAGGCAATCCCTATAACTATTAGCTACCGTATACCGAGGCCCTCCAGCATATAGGTTCAAAGTCAACCACAACCCGAGGTGTGTGCACCACAGTCCCCAGGACAGAAAACACCCCTAACAACCTGGCACAAGAACTAAAAACTAATGCTGCACTGTCTCCTCCAACCCCCAGAAAAACACCCTCTCAACACTGATGGATCAAGGTACGACACATATCTGTTCAAAGCAATAGCCTTGTGAATAATCCTCCAATGTAGATCAGCAATACAATTCTCTATGGGAGGCTCCCCTCACACTCCATGCCCCTCCCATTCAATGCTCCTCCTACTACATGCCCCTCCCACTCCATGCCCCTCCCGTTCCATGCCCCTCCCGCTCCATGCCCCTCCCACTCCATGACCAACACAGCCTAATTACCACCATCACTGTAGGTCTTCTGTAAGAACACCACATCTAAAGGTTTATGCCTACTATGTTTAAATTACCCACTCTTTAAGCCTCCCTTAAAAGGTAAAGGAAAGCAAGAAAATAAACAGAGGCAACAGTCAAAGTGAAAGAAATCCCTCTGTGATGAATTTTAATACTAATCAACAGAGGTAACAGACAAAATCAACAGAGGTAACAGACAAAATCAACAGAGATAACAGACAAAATCAACAGAGGTAAACAGACTAAATCAACAGAGATAGCAGACTAAATCAACAGAGATAACAGACAAAATCAACAGAGATAACAGACAAAATCAACAGAGGTAAACAGACTAAATCAACAGAGATAGCAGACTAAATCAACAGAGGTAACAGACAAAATCAACAGAGATAACAGACATAATCAACAGAGATAACAGACAAAATCAACAGAGATAACAGACAAAATCAACAGAGGTAAACAGACTAAATCAACAGAGGTAACAGACAAAATCAACAGAGATAACAGACAAAATCAACAGAGGTAAACAGACTAAATCAACAGAGATAGCAGACTAAATCAACAGAGGTAACAGACAAAATCAACAGAGATAACAGACATAATCAACAGAGATAACAGACATAATCAACAGAGATAACAGACAAAATCAACAGAGGTAACAGACAAAATCAACAGAGATAGCAGACAAGGGAAAGAGGTCCACCTGTGATGCATGATAATACTAATCAACAGTGGCAGGTAGCCTAGTGGTTGGAGCGTTAGCCCAGTAACCGAAAGGTTGCAAGATTGAATCCCTGGGCTGACAAGGTAAAAATCTGTCATTCTGCCACTGAACAAGGCAGTTAACCCACTGTCACTGGGCCGTCATTGAAAATAAGAATTTGTTCTTAACTGACTTGCCTAGTTAAATAAAGGTACAACAAAAACTGAGGTAACAGACAAAATCAACAGAGATAACAGACAAAATCAACAGAGGTAACAGAGATAACAGACAAGGGAAAGAGATCCCTCCATTCCTTCCTGCTGCAACACAGCCAATCAGATGCCAATGCCTCCTCTAACTACATCCACTGATGTCTTAAAATGATTGACTGGCATGATAAACTTCTCAGGAAAAAGATCCTGTATGTCAATCTTCTTACCAATCCTGCAAAAAAAAACTTGTCAACCTGCTGTTATCTGTACAGTGAAGCTGAATGTGACTCACCCTGAGATGTTACATCTTCATTTATGGGATGTCCGCCAACTTGTCAATCTATTCCTACATTCCTCTGTCCTCATTGAGCATTTCCACGGAATCCAGAGCCCACCGCCCCACACTGACCCTCAACCCTTCCCCAATATCATCCTGCATGTCTGTAATTTCACTGTGCACATTACCCTGTGTGTCTGTAATGACACTGGGCACATCATTCTCCTTTGTCATTGAGACAGGTGTATCAGCCTCGTAGTCAGTGTTGCCACTGCCCTCGGTAACCACTGCCCTCGGTAACCACTGCCCTCGGTAACCACTGCCCTAGGTAACCACTGCCCTCGGTAACCACTGCCCTCGGTAACCACTGCCCTCGGTAACCACTGCCCTCGGTAACCACTGCCCTCGGTAACCACTGCCCTAGGTAACCACTGCCCTCGGTAATCACTGCCCTAGGTAACCGCTGCCCTCGGTAACCACTGCCCTCGGTAACCACTGCCCTAGGTAACCACTGCCCTAGGTAACCACTGCCCTCGGTAACCACTGCCCTCGGTAACCACTGTCCTCGGTAACCACTGCCCTCGGTAACCACTGCCCTCGGTAACCACTGCCCTCGGTAACCACTGCCCTCGGTAACCACTTCCCTCGGTAACCACTGCCCTCGGTAACCACTGCCCTCGGTAACCACTGCCCTAGGTAACCACTGCCCTCGGTAACCACTGCCCTAGGTAACCACTGCCCTCGGTAACCACTGCCCTCGGTAACCACTGCCCTCGGTAACCACTGCCCTAGGTAACCACTGCCCTCGGTAACCACTGCCCTCGGTAACCACTGCCCTCGGTAACCACTGCCCTCGGTAACCACTGCCCTCGGTAACCACTGCCCTCAGTAACCACTGCCCTAGGTAACCACTGCCCTAGGTAACCACTGCCCTAGGTAACCACTGCCCTCAGTAACCACTGCCCTAGGTAACCACTGCCCTCAGTAACCACTGCCCTCAGTAACCACTGCCCTAGGTAACCACTCCCAAGAGCTCAGTCACTATCAAGCCCGCCCTTGAGATAACTACCACGGCTACCTCGGACACATTAACGTTCACAGTACTGTATGGGCGACAGAACCTTGCAATTCCGATGCTTAAGTCTGGATCCGGAGTGGAGGCCGAGGCTGCCCCGAAACCCCTGGCCTGCTCTCAGATCTGGAGCCAGACGTGGCAGAGGATCCACCAACGCCCTGCTCGCCCGCTCCCTGTGCATGCATGCCTGCCGTTTATACTGTATCTCCAAACAATCAAAACATGTCTACCTGTAGTCGCAAAAAACATGTAGGCTTCCCATCATACCTCACGTGATACGAAATATCTCAAGTTTGTGTTGGTGAGTCTAAAAACATGAAAACCTTCCTTCTACAAGCAGTAACATGATTCAAAAGTGGGTTTTTACATCCATGTAATAACTCTCTCATTGGGCTGGAACATTTCCCGTGACGTGCGAGCCGTCCCGTCAGGTCGCCATCAGGAATAAACAGTGGTGCATTGGATATAGTAACCCTCGGAGCCGGAGAGAAGAGCGCCGTGAGAAACAGAGAGAGAAAGGAAGAAAGAGAGAGAGAGATAGAGAGGCAGAAACAGAGAAAGAGAAACAGAGAAAGAGAGAGAGAAACGGAGAGAGAAAGAAACAGAGAGAGAGAAACAAAGAGAGAGATATAAAACTGGAATGCTATTTGGCCCTAAACAGAGAGTATACAGTGGTAGAATACCTGACCACTGAAACTGACCCAAAATTAAGGAAAGCTTTGACTATGAGCATAGCCTTGCTATTGTGAGAGGCCGCCGTAGGCAGACCTGGCTCTCAAGAGAAAACAGGCTATGTACACACTGCCCACAAAATGAGGTGGAAACTGAGCTGCACTTCCTAACCTCCTGCCAAATGTATGACCATATTAGAGACGCATATTTCCCTCAGATTACACAGATCCACAAAGAATTTGAAAACAAATCCAATTTTGATAAACTACCATATCTATTGGGTGAAATACCACAGTGCGCCGTCACAGCAGCAAGATTTGTGACTTGTTCACTTTTGTTTACTATCCATTTCACTTGCTTTGGCAATGTAAACATGTGTTTCCCAAGCCAATAAAGCCCTTTGAATAGATAGATAGATAGATAGATAGATAGATAGATAGATAGATGGAGAGATGGAGAGATGGAGAGATGGAGAGATGGAGAGATGGAGAGATAGATAGATAGTGAGAAAGTGAAGAGTGAGAGAAACGGAGAGACAGAGAGGGGGGAGAGAGAGAGACAGCGAGAGAGAGAAACAGAGAGAGAAACAGAGAGACAGGGGCAAGATAGAAACAGGATCGAGAGAGAGAAAGAGAAACTGGAGGCAGAAACAGCGATATATAGAATCAGAGAGAGAAAGAGAGATGGAGGGAGGGAGGGAGGGAGGGAGAAAAATAGTCTAAACACAGCCCCAGAGCTAGTGGCCTGTATCTGTCCATTTTAATTTAATTTTCTAATTATCTGATTACTGCCTCGTCTACCCCACGGACCCCCCACTATCCCCCTCTCTCTCCCCATCTCCTCTCTCTCTCCCCCACTCTCCCCCTCTCTCTCCCCATCTCCCCTCTCTCTCCCTCTCTATCCCCCTTTCTCCCCTCTCCAAATATAGGCCTTGTTCATGTCGACCACCACAACCTAATCCCTTCACAAATTCACTTTGATTGTTTGGAGAGAAAAGAGCATTAAACATTTAAAACTGATTTAAAAAAACAATCCAGTTCATTTATTAAACAAAATGAACTAAAAAACCCAAACCCATTTATTAAACAGAATGTTTTTCAGACAGACCTTTAAATAGTGTTGATATATTCGCATAATGCCTGGAAAGGCAAGTTGTTTTAACGTTGTCTTGTGTCCCACTTGAAAGAGCCCATCAGAGAACCTTTCATCGAGCTGTTTTTCTTCTCAACAAAAGAGACCAATTTTGTCTCTTTAATTATTGTTTGTCCTCTGTCCTCTGTGTTTCGTTTTTCTGCCTGTGATGAGAGTGTGATAGGAGTAGGGCAGTAGTGGAAAAACTGGTATCATTGGGTTAATATGAAAAACAATGAGAGAAAGAGAAAGAGAAAGAGAGAGAGGGGGAGAGAGAGAGGGAGAGAAAGAGAGAGGGTGAGAAAGAGAGAGGGTGAGAGAGGTGGAGAGGGAGAGGGTGAGAGAGAGGGAGAGGGAGAGAGGGGGAGCGAGAGAGAGGGAGAGGGAGATGGAGAGGGAAAGGGAGAGAGGGAGAGAGACAGAGAGAGAGGGAGAGAATGAAAGGGAGAGAGACCGAGAGAGAGAATGAAAGAGAGAAAGACAGAGGGAGAGAGAGAGAGAGACAGAGAGAGGGAGAGAATGAGAGGGAGAGAGACTGAGAGAGAGAACGAAAGAGAGAATGAAAGAGACAGAGAGAATGAAAGGGAGAATGAATTGTAGAGGGAGAACTAGAACTAGAAACAAGACATTGAGACACTGGTTATCAAGGGGAGGAGGGTGGAGACACTGGTTGTCAAGGGGAGGAGGGTGGAGACACTGGTTATCAAGGTCAGGAGGGTGGAAACACTGGTTATCAAGGTGAGGAGGGTGGAGACACTGGTTGTCAAGGGGAGGAGGGTGGAGACACTGGTTATCAAGGTGAGGAGGGTGGAGACACCGGTTATCAAGGGGAGGAGGGTGGAGACACCGGTTGTCAAGGTGAGAAGGGTGGAGACACTGGTTATCAAGGGGAGGAGGGTGGAGACACTGGTTGTCAAGGGGAGGAGGGTGGAGACACTGGTTATCAAGGTGAGGAGGGTGGAGACACTGGTTGTCAAGGTGAGGAGGGTGGAGACACCGGTTGTCAAGGGGAGGAGGGTGGAGACACCGGTTATCATGGTGAGGAGGGTGGAGACACTGGTTATCAAGGGGAGGAGGGTGGAGACACTGGTTACAATGGGGAGGAGGGTGAAGACACTGGTTATCAAGGTGAGGAGGGTGGAGACACTGGTTACCATGGTGAGGAGGGTGGAGTGAGACACTGGTTATCATGGTGAGGAGGGTGGATTGAGACTGGTTACCATGGTGAGGAGGGTGGATTGAGACTGGTTACCATGGTGAGGAGGGTGGATTGAGACTATTTACCATAGTGAGGAGGGTGGAGTGATACTGGTTATCATGGTGAGGAGGGTGGAGTGATACTGGTTACCATGGTGAGGAGGGTGGAGTGATACTGGTTACCATGGTGAGGAGGGTGGAGTGAGACTGGTTACCTTGGTGAGGAGGGTGGAGTGATACTGGTTACCATGGTGAGGAGGGTGGAGTGATACTGGTTACCTTGGTGAGGAGGGTGGAGTGATACTGGTTACCATGGTGAGGAGGGTGGAGTGATACTGGTTACCTTGGTGAGGAGGGTGGAGTGATACTGGTTACCTTGGTGAGGAGGGTGGAGTGATACTGGTTACCTTGGTGAGGAGGGTGGAGTGATACTGGTTACCTTGGTGAGGAGGGTGGAGTGATACTGGTTACCTTGGTGAGGAGGGTGGAGTGATACTGGTTACCATGGTGAGGAGGGTGGAGTGATACTGGTTACCTTGGTGAGGAGGGTGGAGTGATACTGGTTACCAGTGTTATCTTGGGATATCTTTACACAACTGTCTTCTGAGTAACACTCACGCCTCTCGAAATACTCAAGACTGGAATCCAACCGTTTTAACCATATCTGCATGTCAGTTTGCAAGTGGGTGTGTGTGTATGTGGGCGCGTACGTGCGTGTGTGCGTGTGTGTGCGTGTGTGCATGTGTGTGTGCGTGTGTTTGTGTGTTTGCATGTGTTTATATTAGCTTTTTTGTCTTCCAGTGATTGTTAAAACAGGCACATGCATCTTTAGGTACGTTATTGGAAAGTGGATGCTGAAGATGAAAAGGATAGAAGGTTTTTAAGAGTGAGACAGCTGTCTAGCACTGTCTAGACAGACTCATGTTCAGGCTTGCATACTAAAAGTGCCAGGCGACATCTTAAATACTTCCTATGACATCCCCTCTGTGACTGAGAGACTTAAAACTTTGTGCAAACGGACAATCAAAATCTTTAAAGACAGTTTGCTTGAAGTACAGTTACGTAACCATTTGCAACCAAGTCATGTCATACCCAAGGTTTAGATATATTAAATAAAATGTAGCACACTAACACTGTCAATATGCATATCAGGGTTGAGCTTTTCCAAATGCTTTCTATTCCAGAATTGTAGAAACACATCAAATACTAGTATCATAAATGTATTCCATAATAAGTGGCAATGTGCTGAGAAATTGTATTTGACACAGTTGCCTCCCCCTACCCCAATACTCCATCTCTCTGTCATCTCATCTCTGTCATCTCTCTGTCATCTCATTTCTCTGTTCTCTTATCTCTCTGTTTGCTCATCTCATCTCTTTGTTCTCTTCTGTTCTCTCATCTCATCTCTCTGTCATCTCATCTCTCTGTCATCTCATCTGTCTGTTCTTTCATCTCTCTGTCATCTCATCTGTCTGTTCTCTCATCTCTCTGTTCTTTCATCTGTCTGTTCTCTCATCTGTCTGTTCTCTCATCTCTCTGTTCTTTCATCTCTCTGTCATCTCATCTGTCTGTTCTCTCATCTCTCTGTTCTCTCATCTCTCTGTCATCTCATCTCTCCATTCTCTCATCTCTCTGTCATCTCATCTCTCTGTTCTCTAATCTCGCTGTCATCTCATCTCTCCGTTCCCTCATCTCTCCATTTCCTCCATCTCGTCTCCATCTTTACTGAAATCACAGCTGGCCTTCCCCAATCAGTCCCGTAATGCTTTGCTCTCTGCATGCCTGTGGTTATGACTGTGCCACGCTATAATGGCTCCCCTTATCTGACACAGTTATGCAAATATTAGGTTCCAGCATATCATCTGGAACTGGGCTCAGACTCTCTCTGTTGTCTGATCGTTAAGTAACAGGGCTGCACACACACACACACACACACACGCACGCACGCACGCACACGCACGCACACGCACACGCACACAGAGAGAGAGAGAGAGATAGGGCCACGTGTTCTAGAATATCTATATAATATATAGAAACCCATCTCCAATGGGTCTTTGTTCCCTGGACAATGTAGGGTGGAGTTGGGAAACTGTTGTCCAATACTGTTATCCTAGTAGTAGCTTCGAAAATAATTTCAATTCGATTCGGGTGGATTTTGACACAGCGTTGAGGCGTGACAAGTGAATGGTTAACACGGACACTACCACGCTTTTCTCGCTTGTGGTGTAGGAAGTACACAGAGAGAGACACACATTACAGGGTCAGACATACAGCCAATTACACGTGTCCTAAAATGCACTGTTGTCACATAAATAATCCATCAGATGATGTTACTGGTCCTAGTTGGTAGTATGATCATAACTCAGACTGACACACGTCAGGTCGTAGAGAGTGACAGAATCCTAAATGGAAATGAAGGATGAACAAGTTAAATAACTAAATGACACAGCCTCGACTGTGACTGGCACAGCAACCCTAACAGCTAACGACATGGTAGCGATATCCAGAAGTGAACATGGCCCAAGGTGGCACATTTCACACACACACACACACACACACACACACACACACACACACACACACACACACACACACACACACACACACACACACACACACACACACACACACACACACACAAACAGATGAATGCACGAGTGCACGTGAGCACACAACACCAACAAACACACACAAAGCAGCACTGATGCCCAGATAGCATTGCCACGCGATTGTTGTCAGCCACAAGACTGGATACATGTGAAAAGCGGCATAACTGCCTCCCCCAAGCGACACACATACAACCACACACACACACACACACACACGCAACCACACACTCCATCCCCACCACTTCCTCCCTAAGGGGAAGTGATCTGTGACTCGTCAGTGTTCTGCACACATCGGAGTCGACAGCACACACAACACCGCCAGGCCAGAGTTAAGGTTCCACATGGTCACACATCACAGCGGCCAATCGCCAAGCAGCATAAACACCATAGAGATAGAATGTAATGCTGTGGTAAACACAATGAAACAGACAAGCAACACATCTCTGTAGCTGTATGTCTATCGGACAGACAAGCAACACATCATTGTAGCTGTATGTCTATCGTAGTGTTCGGTGCCAGTGTGGTATACGTTTTTGCTTCCTCATACTGGTCATATTCTAGTACAATCTATTAGATTCAAAGGCGCAGTCACAGTTTATGAGAGGCGGGATGGTTTTTGAACACAATTTGAAAACTGTTTTGTATAGATGAAAAGAATAAGTTAAAATGTGATGTTGTAAGGTGAGGAGTAACTTTTGGGAGGTTGTGTTGGTGTGATTTCCTGGCGATTAATTTTGAATTAGATTTTTTTTTTTAACTTTATTTAATACAATGGTAACAATACAGTGGGGTGTTTCTATGAGAATTCTGTTTACCTCAGTAAAATCATCCCACTGGGAAAAAAATTTGTTGAATCAACGTTGTTTCCACATAATTTCCACCCCCCAAAAAATACATGTGATGACGTTGAATTAAGTGGGAAACTAATTGGACTTGAAAACTTTTAACTTTTAACTTCTTAGGGCTAGGCCACTTTTTTCTCCACTTCCTGTCTGAATGATGTGCCCAAAGTAAACTGCCTGTAGCTCAGACCCTGAAGCCAGGATATGCATATAATTGGTATCATTGGAAAGAAAACACTTTGAAGTTTGTAGAAATGTTAAAATAATGTAGGAGAATATAACACAAAAGATATGGTAGGAGACATTTTTGTTGTTGTTGAGAGACCATCCTCTTAGAAATGCAAGAGAAAGGTCATATTGAAAATTAGCTCCCTGGATGCAAATCCAATGGCTTCCACAGGGTGTCAGCAGTCTATGTTCAAGGTTTCAGGCTTGTAAATTCAAAAACAAATAAGAAATATCAGTTTGAGCAGAAGGACACAGTCTTGGAAAATCGTGTTTGCTCGCGCATGAAGAAATTACGCAGCTGCTAAAATTGGTTCCCTATTGAACATACTTCTTTCCATAAGAAATATTATAGATTGGTTACATTTTAGGGTATATGAGGAGTAAAGAGAAACATATTTTGACTTGATGAAAGAAAGTTTAGGGATAGATTTTTGGGTTGAACAGGTATATTACTCTAATCGATGGAGCCAACTAAACTGACTATTTGGGATATAAAGAAGGATTTTATCTAACAAAACAACACTACATGTTATAGCTGGGACCCTTTGGATTACAAATCAGAGGAAGATTTTCAGAAAGTAAGTGAATATTTAATCGTTATATGTGAATTTATGAAACCTGTGCCGGTGGAAAAATATTTAGATGTGGGGCGCCGTCCTCAAAGAATCGCATGGCATGTTTTCGCTGTAATAGCTACTGTAAATTGCACAGTGCAGTTAGATTAACAAGAATTTAAGCTTTCAGCCGGTATAAGACACGTATATGTACAAGTCAGAAGAATAGTACATAGACTTATTTTGGAGTCATTAAAACCCGTTTTTCAACCACTCCACACATTTCTTATTAATAAACTATAGTTTTGGCAAGTCGGTTAGGACATCTACTTTGTGCATGACACAAGTCATTTTTCAAGCTATTGTTTACAGACAGATTATTTCACTTATGATTCACAGGATCACAATTCCAGTGGGTCAGAAGTTTACATACACTAAGTTGACTGTGCCTTTAAACAGCTTTGTAAATTCCAGGAAATGATGTCATGGCTTTAGAAGCCTCTGAAAGGCTAATTGACATCATTTGAGTCAATTGGAGGTGTACCTGTGGATGTATTTTAAGGCCTACCTTCAAAAACAGTGCCTCTTTGCTTGACATCATGGGAAAATCTAAACAAATCAGCCAAGACCTCAGAATACATTTGTAGACCTTCACAAGTCTGGTTCACCCTTGGGAGAAATGTCCAAATGCCTGAAGGTGCCATGTTAATCTGTACCAACAATAGTACTCAAGTATAAACACCATGGGACCACGCAGCCGTCATACCGCTCAGGAAGGAGACGCATTCTGTCTCCTAGAGATGAACATACTTTGGTGCGAAAAGTGAAAATCAATCCCAGAACAACAGCAAAGAACCTTGTGAAGATGGTGGAGGAAACAGGTACAAAAGTATCCATATCCACAGCAACACGGTTTGCAACTGCACATGAGGACAAAGATCGTACTTTTGGGGGAAATGTCCTCTCGTCTGATGAAACAAAAATAGAATTGTTTGGCCATAATTACCATCGTTATGTTTGGAGGAAAAATGGGGGAGGCTTGCAAGCCAAAGAACACCATCCCAACCGTGAAACACGGGGGTGGCCGCATCATGTTGTGGGGGTGCTTTGCTGCAGGAGGGACTGGTGCACATCACAAAATAGATGGCATCACGAGGTTGGACAATTATGTGGATATATTGAAGCAACATCTCAAGACATCAATCAGGAAGTTAAAGCTTTGGTCGCAAATGGGTCTTCCAAATGGACAATGACACCAAGCATACTTCCAAAGTTGTGGCAAAATGGCTAAGGACAACAAAGTCGAGGTATTGGAGTGGCCATCACAAAGCCCTGACCTCAATCCTATATAAAATTTGTGGGAAGAACTGAAAAAGTGTGTGCGAGCAAGGAGGCCTACAAACCTGACTCCGTTACACCAGCTCTGTCAGGAGGAATGGGCCAAATTTCACCCAACTTATTGTGGGAAGCTTGTGGAAGGCTACCCGAAACGTTTGACCCAAATTAAGCAATTTAAAGGCAATGCTACCAAATACTAATTTATTGTATGCAATCTTCTGACCCACTGGGAATGTGATGAAAGCTGAAATAAAAAAAAGCTGAAATAAATCATTCTCTCTAATATTATTCTGACATTTCACATTCTTAAAATAAAGTGGTGATCCAAACTGACCTAAGACAGGGAAGTTTTACTAGGATTTAATATCAGAAATTGTGATACTGAGTTAAAATGTATTTGGCTAAAGTGTATGTAAATGACTTCATCTGTAAATGTTTAAAATCCATAAAATGTATGATTATTTATTTGAATTGCGCTCTTTCCAGTTTCACTGGAAGTTGTCTCGCTAGCGAAACACCGATCCTAAATTCAATGACTCGGTGATTTAAAAAATATATTATTTCACGTTGAATTCACGTTGTTGATAACTCACCAAAATGTAAATCTAAGCTAGACGTTGAACTGTGCCCAGCGGGTCTGTGCCCAGCGGGTACCTCAGTGGGATGTTCAGCCTCAACATTTAAACTATGGGAGCAACTCTCTCACATTGGGCAGATAAAGATTCAGATTACATTTGTCAAGAGCTGGCGCATCATACAAAAGGAAACCCTCCATTGCAAAATGAACTTAATCTCTCTCTTTTCCAAACCACATAACGGCACTGTCTGATGAAAGTATATTGTTTTCTCATCTCCTACTTGAAATCCTTCAAGTCTGTGGAAGACTTTCTCTTTGTCTTTTGGTTTCTTCTTCCAAAGATTTCAACAAGCACTACCTTGTTTTTTTTTCTCTTGTCGCAGTAAAATAATTAATAAACTTAGAAAGAAGTTTACTGTCTGTGCAGAAAAGAAGAAAAGTGAAGACGGTAAAAGTGAAACAAATCCCTTTATCTGTAGCAGACTTTCATACAGTCAATACAAATTCACCCTTTTCAGAAGTATTTTTCCAGTTAGTTCTATTGTTCAATATTGTGTTGCTTCCTTCCATTGTGCTCGGTGTGTATTGTTTTGTCTGCGGAACTAAATCACGTGGGGGGATGAAATGGAATTGTATTGACATGTTATCTAATTGCTGTGAATGAGAAAATATAGATGTTAGCCAAAAGAATGTCTCACAAAGCTGATGACAGTGTAGTTATTATCACTACCTGATATTTCAAATTAAATTATTTGTCAATCCTATCCTGAAGAGAAGAAATTAAATAGCGATATATGTGTTTTTTAGATGCTGTTCTGGTTGTTGGGCCCATATTCATAAAGTATCTCATTGTAAGAGTTCTGATCTAGGATCAGTTCCCCATGTCCATTTATTATAATCTAAAAGGCTAAACTGATCATAGATCAGCATTACTCTCCTACTCTGAGACTTTAAAAAAAAATACCCTTGTAATCAACACAGGCAAGTTTAATCTCAATCAAACCTGAACTAGAAACCCTTGATTCATCTGATATACTGTAATGCATGTTTTACCTTGGTACTGTTTGGTATGAAGGTTCAGGAAACAGTTATGTACCGCATGAAACAAGAGCCATAGAACCACTGCAACGGTCTCATCCTTGAAAATGACATTTCTCCTCTTTACATTAGGGTTGGGCAGTATAGCGTATATACCGTATACCATGGTATTTCCAAATAACCATGGTATAGTTTTCAGTACTGTCAAAATCTATTTATTTATTTTTTGTTGTAAATGTTAATATTTTGTACTTATTAAATAAATATATGCAGTGAGCTCGTGCACTATGTAACAGATAAATCAGATTGCGTTCTTCATTTCACCTGTTGTTATTTTTCATTGTGTGTACCCGCCGGTAGTACTGTAAACCCGGTAACATCTGGGTACGGCCCAACAGTACTCCACTCGCTTCCTCCTTGTCCTCTTTTCTTCTTCTACTGTCTTTATAAACTACAGTCTGGTTCAGTACATGCTAATTAGACAGTCATTTTCTCAACACAGCACAATGTACTAATCTCACTGATTGGTCTTCTGTTACAGACGGCTCAGCAGACAACTGCTTCTCCTCTTTGAATCTCTTCCTTTTTTTTTCTCTCCATTGTTCCATTGGCTTTCTTTCTTGGCCTGGTACAGAGAGTGTCATGGATAGAGGGATGGATGGAAAAGAACTGGAATGAGGAGAGAAACGGTTGGCAGCAAGCCCAACAACAGAGCAGAGAAAGAGGTAGTAATAAAAAAAGATAGAACAAGAGGGCATGAGAAAGGCAGGGATGGTGAAGTGAGGAAAAGTTACACAAGAGACACAAAGAGGAGAGGAGACTGGGAGAGAGAGAGAGAGAGATATAGAGAGATAGAGGGAGATAAAGAGAGAGAGAGAGTTATAACTGTTGGTGTCTATGTGGGAGTGTTGCAGGGCTCCGGGACGTAATCTGCAGGGTTGTGATCTGATTCTACAGGACCTCACAGGTGTGACGTGCTGGAGATACTCCAATTCAGACACACACCAGAGAAGGTACAGCGGGAGAAAATAGGGAAACATACTATACCCTTAGAATCCTAAAACAAAATGAGCAGTCATGTATAATTAAAATACACTAGTATGCATTTGCTAATAACAATCGACAGACTCTAAAAACAACAAGCACAGCCATTCTCAGACTCTGAGACCCCGATCCCACACATAGAAGATGGCCGTGAGACATCAACAAGACTTCCTCATTTGCTATTAATGAGCCCAGAGCACCATCCATTACAATCAGCCTGATAAATCAGTGTTTTACCTCCATTTGCATTCCTCTATTCATTAGGCGGTCTGCCCCAAACACAAACGTCGCTATGCTTCTGACTGGGAATGAATATGGAGCGAATAAATAAATTAGACTTGAAACCAAACGAGGAGAAAAGCAGAAACCAGTCTCTATAGTTTATTTATGACATGGATAGCAAGTCGACACAAACAACCACATACAAATGTTAATTAAGCCTGAAAGAGAGAAGGAATCTCGTTAAGAGAGAAATTGATTAATTCGAGGACAGATAGAGAGAGAGGGGAACATTTTGACTGGGAGAAGGAGGAGGAAGTTTGGATTGAATAACTTTTAAATATTGAAAATAAAGAAATTGTAGAATGCTCAAAGTTAGAGCTGGATCAATAGGAATCCCAGACGGTTGGAAAAAAAAATCGCTGCATGAGCCCCAGAATGACCGACTGAATCCATTTCCCAAAATCAAATCGACTCTGTCACTAATGTATCATCGTCGCCGTAATTGGTTATAATACGTTTTAGAAAATGGTGGGAGCAATTAAAGGAGGCTAAATGGATAGGATACCATAGGGAGGAAAGAGGAGGCAACAGTGGATGGGTAAAGGACAGAAAAGCAAGAGGAGAGAGTTTTGAACCAAGATAACGAAGTCTCCTTTCCTTTCTCTACCGTACAGTAGGAGAGAGAGAATTGATGAAGGGATGAATAGGAATCGTACTTTTTTTATCATATGAAATTGAGAGGGCCTGGCGGAGAATCGGACACCCCTATTGACGACTAGATTAAGAATCAGACGGATACACTGTCAGACATGGCATATTCATAGATAAACTCACAAATCAAGTTTTGTAAATGATTTTTGAGACAGAGGGGACGATGCAATGTTGCGCCCCTCATTGTTGTGCCAATTCTAGTGCCTTACAGTCCATTCGCAAACCTTCAGGGAACATATTAAGAACCCCCGCGCTCTTTCTAAAAGTTCAGAATTGTCAATACGGTTTTGGAAACCTTTGGAATTTTTCAAATCATCAAGATTTATTGATTTTTTTTTAACAAAATATACACAGTTTTAGCACAGTTGCACATGACTGTGTTATGAATAACACAGCTTCCAGCCGACGTAGAAACATTCCTTCCCAGTTGTGTTCCAATCAAATCGTAGGGGGCTGGGGAGGACTGGGGAGGACTGGGGAGGACTGTGGAGGGCTGGGGAGGACTGTGGAGGGCTGGGGAGGACTGTGGAGGGCTGGGGAGGACTGGGGAGGACTGGGGAGGACTGGGGAGGACTGGAAAGGGCTATGGAGGGGTGGGGAGGACTGGGGAGGACTGTGGAGGGCTGGAAAGGGCTATGGAGGGGTGGGGAGGGTTTGGAAGGGCTGGTAACGAGAACTACCTTCATTGTAGCCTACACATCTGTGGTAGCCTGGTCATTGTGTTCAACATTGTATTCAAGGGAAACAAATGGTAAGGCTGTGTCCACCAGGCTGCTAACTACTGTTCAAAACTACCTTTATGTTGATCTCTAGAGCGCACAAAAATATCTTTGATGATTTACGCATGGATGGTGTCCACATTGATCGTGTCCCTGCTACAAAAATATCTGTGCATCTTGAATAGATGAAAAGCTGTCTTTTAAAAAACATATTGATGAGTTAGTTAAGAAGCTGATAATAAAAATGGGCTTCTTCTATAGAAATAGGTCCTGCCCCTCGTTGAAAATTGAAAGCAGATAATTCAGTCGATGTTCCTATTGGTCCTAGACTATGGCGACATCATCTATATGAACGCAGTTGCCACTTCATTAAAGCCGTTAGATGTAGTTTATCACTTCATTACAGGTGACCGTTTAAGTACTCATCACTGCATTCTCTACCAGGAAGTTGGTTAGCCCTCTGTGATGTCATCACTGCATTCTCTACCAGAAAGTTGGTTGGCCCTCTGTGATGTCATCGCTGCATTCTCTACCAGGAAGTTGGTTAGCCCTCTGTGATGTCATCACTGCATTCTCTACCAGGAAGTTGGTTGGCCCTCTGTGATGTCATCACTGCATTCTCTACCAGGAAGTTGGTTAGCCCTCTGTGATGTCATCACTGCATTCTCTACCAGAAAGTTGGTTGGCCCTCTGTGATGTCATCGCTGCATTCTCTACCAGGAAGTTGGTTAGCCCTCTGTGATGTCATCACTGCATTCTCTACCAGATAGTTGGTTGGCCCTCTGTGATGTCATCACTGCATTTTCTACCAGAAAGTTGGTTGGCCCTCTGTGATGTCATCGCTGCATTCTCTACCAGGAAGTTGGTTAGCCCTCTGTGATGTCATCACTGCATTCTCTACCAGATAGTTGGTTGGCCCTCTGTGATGTCATCACTGCATTCTCTACCAGAACGTTGGTTAGCCCTCTGTGATATCATCACTGCATTCTCTACCAGAATGTTGGTTGGCCCTCTGTGATATCATCACTGCATTCTCTACCAGAACGTTGGTTGGCCCTCTGTGATGTCATCACTGCATTCTCTACCAGGAAGTTGGTTAGCCCTCTGTGATGTCATCACTGCATTCTCTACCAGAAAGTTGGTTGGCCCTCTGTGATGTCATCACTGCATTCTCTACCAGGAAGTTGGTTGGCCCTCTGTGATGTCATCACTGCATTCTCTAGCAGGAAGTTGGTTAGCCCTCTGTGATGTCATCACTGCATTCTCTACCAGAAAGTTGGTTGGCCCTCTGTGATGTCATCACTGCATTCTCTACCAGGAAGTTGGTTAGCCCTCTGTGATGTCATCACTGCATTCTCTACCAGAAAGTTGGTTGGCCTTCTGTGATGTCATCACTGCATTCTCTACCAGGAAGTTGGTTAGCCCTCTGTGATGTCATCACTGCATTCTCTACCAGAACGTTGGTTGGCCCTCTGTGATATCATCACTGCATTCTCTACCAGAAAGTTGGTTAGCCCTTTGAGATGTCATCACTGCATTCTCTACCAGAAAGTTGGTTAGCCCTCTGTGATGTCATCACTGCATTCTCTACCAGAAAATTGGTTGGCCCTCTGTGATGTCATCACTGCATTCTCTACCAGAACGTTGGTTGGCCCTCTGTGATGTCATCACTGCATTCTCTACCAGAACGTTGGTTGGCCCTCTGTGATGTCATCACTGCATTCTCTACCAGGAAGTTGGTTAGCCCTCTGTGATGTCATCACTGCATTCTCTACCAGGAAGTTGGTTAGCCCTCTGTGATGTCCCCACTGCATTCTCTACCAGAAAGTTGGTTGGCCCTCTGTGATGTCATCACTGCATTCTCTACCAGGAAGTTGCTTCGCCCTCTGTGATGTCATCACTGCATTCTGTACCAGGAAGTTGCTTGGCCCTCTGTGATGTTTACGGAAAGCCCCACTGTCCCCAACATCATTACTAAACTTCAGACATACGAGTCACCACCCCTGGTCTCAGGGATGGTTAACACTGGAAATTATTTTTGGTCTGTACTGAGTTAGGTAAATTAGCTTAAAAAAAATGTGCACCTTATTTGTGGAACAATCAATGTTCTTAAATGTGATGTTCTGGTGCCTTTAGGGTAATTCAGAAAGCTGATTGAGGGCCTTATTACTGATGAATGTGATGTGCTGGTGCCTTTAGGGTAATTCAGACAGCTGATTGAGGACCTTGTTATTGATGAATGTGTTTGTTTTTTTAGGACCGTGTTTTTCTTTCTGCTTGCATTTTGTATTTATATTTTGATGTGTGTATTTTCTGTAATTTATGTAATTCAGGGCTCTTCTGTAAAAGAGACATTGGTCTCAGTATGACTCCCTGATAAAAATAAAAGTTCAATTTAAAATTGGCAGGAGTCATTATGGTAAACATCTGTGGCCAGTTGCTCCATGATTGTTTAGATGGTGCAACACTATTTTAATTATACATGCAGTATCGAACCAGTCCAACAGGTAATCAAGGCAGGTTAAATATTAATGAGGTCATAGTCAGCTTTAGACCACAGTGAGAAGTCCAGTGAGAAAACTACAAACATGAGAATGATCCAAATCATCCAGCCACAAGAAATTAAATAAGGAACGATTTTACCAGTTCAGTTTGTTAGACGGTGTAATCATCCAAAGGAAACCAGTCCACATGAGAAAACCCGCAAAATATATAAGCAGGCCTTAGAAATAGACTTCAACAACGTGCTTCCTTAAAGCACTAGTCCACAGAGGAAACTTCTCAAACAATCAATACAATGGCACTTAACAGTCTTTGAGAATGTCTTAATTTGTATGGAGTTGAGAAAACTACTGTAGGGCATTAAACTAAAAACAGTTTCCAAGTTACAAACAAGAATTCTAACTTTATAAGAGAAAGTGGTTTTATGAATAAATCAATTCTACTCAGACCGCTACACATTGCCTACTACCATAGAAGTATACCTAACGTCCAGTACGTGAGCTCACCGTCTCATCTTCTGTGTAACAAGACAGTGTGGCAACAGACAGTGAAACAACCGGGCCTGTTTTATGAGGAGAGGCTAGTCTCTTCTGGATGCTTCCGCAGTGAGCTGGGACTGGGATAGAGGTTTGATATTACTGAGGAGAGGCTAGTCTCTTCTGGATGCTTCCGCAGTGAGCTGGGACTGGGATAGAGGTTTGATATTACTGAGGAGAGGCTAGTCTCTTTTGGATGCTTCCGCAGTGAGCTGGGACTGGGATAGAGGTTTGAAATTACTAAGGAGAGGCTAGTCTCTTCTGGATGCTTCCGCAGTGAGCTGGGATACGTCACCCCGCTCCTCCGCTCTCTCCACTGGCTTCCAGTTGAAGCTCGCATCCGCTACAAGACCATGGTGCTTGCCTACGGAGCTGTGAGGGGAACGGCACCTCCGTACCTTCAGGCTCTGATCAGGCCCTACACCCAAACAAGGGCACTGCGTTCATCCACCTCTGGCCTGCTCGCCTCCCTACCTCTGAGGAAGCACAGTTCCCGCTCAGCCCAGTTAAAACTGTTCGCTGCTCTGGCACCCCAATGGTGGAACAAGCTCCCTCACGATGCCAGGACAGCGGAGTCAATCACCACCTTCCGGAGACACCTGAAACCCCACCTCTTTAAGGAATACCTGGGATAGGATAAAGTAATCCTTCTACCCCCCCCCCCCTTTAAAAGATTTAGATGCACTATTGTAAAGTGGTTGATCTACTGGATATTATAGGTGAATGCACCAATTTGTAAGTCGCTCTGGATAAGAGCGTCTGCTAAATGACTTAAATGTAAATGTAATGTAATAGAGGTTTGATATTACTAAGGAGAGGCTAGTCTCTTCTGGATGCTTCCGCAGTGAGCTGGGACTGGGATAGAGGTTTGATATTACTGAGGAGAGGCTAGTCTCTTCTGGATGCTTCCCTAGTGAGCTGGGACTGGGATAGAGGTTTGATATTACTGAGGAGAGGCTAGTCTCTTCTGGATTCTTCCGCAGTGAGTTGTGACTGGGATAGAGGTTTGATATTACTGAGGAGAGGCTAGTCTCTTCTGGATTCTTCCGCAGTGAGCTGGGACTGGGATAGAGGTTTGATATTACTAAGGAGAGCAGTGTATCACTGCATTGTAATAAAGGACTACTGGCCAAAGTGTTTAAGAGAACTGTCTGTTAAATGTAGCTGTGGCTCAGAGACAGCAGCGTGTCTGTTAAATGTAGCTGTGGCTCAGAGACAGCAGCGTGTCTGTTAAATGTAGCTGTGGCTCAGAGACAGCAGCGTGTCTGTTAAATGTAGCTGTGGCTCAGAGACAGCAGCGTGTCTGTTAAATGTAGCTGTGGCTCAGAGACAGCAGCGTGTCTGTTAAATGTAGCTGTGGCTCAGAGACAGCAGCGTGTCTGTTAAATGTAGCTGTGGCTCAGAGACAGCAGCGTGTCTGTTAAATGTAGCTGTGGCTCAGAGACAGCAGCGTGTCTGTTAAATGTAGCTGTGGCTCAGAGACAGCAGCGTGTCTGTTAAATGTAGCTGTGGCTCAGAGACAGCAGCGTGTGACACTCAGTCAAAGGGCTAGAACATAACTAAGCTCTTTATTTAAAAAAAATCCTTCCTTCCTTCTTTCTTTCTTTCCATATTTTTCTTTATTTTTCCTTCCTTCCTTCCTTCCTTCCTTCCTTCCTTCCTTCTTTCCTTCCTTCCTTCTTTCTTTCCATATTTTTCTTTATTTTTCCTTCCTTCCTTCCTTCCTTCCTTCCTCTCTTGCTCCACACACTCATTCTATCTCCCTCTCCCTCACTATTACTCTGTCTGTCTCTCTCTCTCTTCTTTTTTATATCCCTCCCTCCCTCCCTCCCTCTGTACATCCAACCCACCTAGGGGCTGTGCTGATCTCCTATCAGGAGTTGCTTTGTCTTTCAGGTGATAATTAGCAGAGTATTGTTGTTGTGTGGCTAATCAGACCATTTCGCTTTTGGGAAAGAGGGGTGTGTGTGATGTGCATTCTGATAGGAAATATGAGTCTGTTTCTAAGCTTAGAGATAGAGCATAAGATTAGTTTAAATAATTTCCCATACGGGAGGACTTCATGTGAATTATGAGCTCAAAATCGTTGATTGCTAATTGTAAAATGTACGAGTCTTAACGCTAATAAGGAGACTCTGACATCGCTTCACTACATGTAGTACATCCATCACAGTACAAAGCTTTATTGTTCCACAGAGCAGAAACATATCTGTTTTTAATACACAAGATATTTCAAAGGGTTAACCAAAGTCTTCGTCGAGAACGATGTGATTTTGGAGTTATGGCAACGCGAGACTAACCAAAAGCCAGATCCTCTATGTACATAGGGAACACACTGGAGTGGAAATTATCAAGTAAAAATTACAAACACCGGTCTAAAATTGCCATGATCAATGCAATTTGGGATCATTTGTGAAAAGATTGCAGGCCTTCCTATTCAGCCGGCCATTCTGCTTCCTGCTAGCTCTCTCCAGCATCATCTGCTGCTATTCTAGTTCTGGCAATGTTTTTCACAATGGTAATTGTGTGAGCCGATGTCGTGTTGTTCAAGCCTCCAATTCAAGTGGATGATATCCAATGACACATACAAACCCTGGATTGTGAATGCTATGTAAGGTTCTATGAGGGGTTTTGAAGCCACCGGTCGGCCATATTGTCACTCCCCAGAAGAAGCAGTCCTCCATAGGAATGAATGGAATTCTACAGTATTTCAATTAAATGTTTCAAGGACAAAATGTGATGTTATTTTTTGTTATAGTGAGGACAGTAACAGTAATAGTAAATTATACTCTAAGTTTTTTTTTAGCTCACATAATATACATTTTAAATTATGCATTAAGGTGTCTGTAATAGAATAAACGTGAGAAAAACAAACGTAGACATTATTTAATAAAGGCATTTCTATACCTTCCAAAATGTTGTTTACACTGGTGGGGGAGTACCAAGATGGAAGCACGGGGCTTCAAAACAGCATCCCCTGACCCTCTAGTGTATATATAAATCATTGATAATATCCAATTGAAGCGGGAAAGCGGATAGAATCCTCTTTGCTTTTGTTTATTCTTGGGGCCTGATTATCCCTGATAGATTATCATGGGCAGCTTGGTGGACACACCAACACACAGTGGGCAGGATTTCAGTCGATGTTAAAAATGATCTTGAATAATAAAATAACTACATTCATCAATCTGACTCCATGTTTTATATGAATCAATGATATTTTTCATACATGTATATCCATAGTTATAGCCAGCTTGCGAGTCTACAGAGTAAGGCAGAATAAATGACTATCAACTAATAAGATTTAACGTGGTTACACGTGTCTTCAGTTCAGAATAATATCTAAAAGGTAAAGAATCGAATGTGTGTCTGCACACAGAAAGAGCTCAAAGTATCAGCAAATTCACTGCCCTTTTAACCAAATTCAAGAGAACAACAGGAAAGTGTATTAAACACTGAGGATACAAAACATTAGGAACACTTGCTCTTTCAGTGACATAGACTGATCAGGTGAATCCAGGTGAAAGCTATGATCCCTTATTGATGTCACTTGTTAAATCCACTTCAATCAGTGTAGATCAAAGGGAGGAGACAGGTTAAAGAAGGATTTTTAAGGTTTGAGACAATTGAGAGGTGGATGTCGTCAAGAATGTTGATAACATCTGTTCCTCATGCACTCAACCTATTGAGTCCACTGCTCCCACTCACACAGAACTACCCAGAAGCCTTGGCAGATATCTCAGCTTGGATGTCGCCCCACAACCTCAAGCTCAACCTCGAACAAGACTCTTCCTTCCGGAGAAGGCCTTCCCGCTCAAAGACTTCTCCATCACAGTTGACAACTCCACAGTGTCGACCTCCCAGAGTGCAAAGAACCTTAGAGTGACCCTGGACAACACCCTGTCGTTCTCTGCAAACATCAAAGCAGTAACTGCTGGTTCATGCTCTACAACATTCATAGGGTACGACCCTACCACACACAGGAAGCGGTGCAGGTCCTAATCCAGGCACTTGTCCTCATCCGTCTGGACAACTTTAACTCTGTTGGCTGGGCTCCCCGCTTGTGCCATCAAACCCCTGCAACTTATCCAGAACACTGCAGCCCACCTGGTTTTCAAGTTCTCCCCTGTCCCTGCTCCTCCACACACTCCACTGGCGTCCAGTCAAAGGTCACATCCACTACAAGACCATGGTGCTTACCTACGGAGCAGCAAGAGGAACTGCCCCTCCCTACCTTCAGGCTATACTCAAATCCTATACCCCAACATGAGCACTTCGTTTTGCCACCTCTGGTCTCTTGACCCTCCCACCCCTACGAAAGGGCAGCTCCCGCTCAGCCCAGTCCAAGCTCTTCTCTGTCCTGGCACCCCAGTGGTTGAACCAGCTTCCCCTGAAGCTAGGACAGCAGAGTCCCTGCCCATCTTCTGAAAACATCTGAAACCCTACCTCTTCAAATAATCCTCCTCCTCAAAATGTAAATGTAAATTGTGTATGTCATTTACAAAATAGCCTCCAACACTCTACTCAGCAAATTGGATGCAGTCTATCACAGTGCCATCCATTTTGTCACCAAAGCCCCATATACTACCCACCACTGCGACCTGTATGCTCTCGTTGGCTGGCCCTCGCTTCATATTCGTTGCCAAACCCACTGGCTTCAGGTCATCTATAAGTCTTTGCAAGGTAAAGCCCCGCCTTATCTCAGCTCACTGATCACCATAGCAGCATCCACCCGTAGCATGCACTCCAGCAGTTATATTTCACTGGTCACCCCCAAAGCCAATTCCTCCTTTGGCTGCCTCACCTTCCAGTTCTCTGCTGCCAATGACTGGAACGAACTGCAAAAATCACTGAAGCTGGAGACTCATATCTCTCTCACTACTTTAAAGCACCAGCTGTCAGAGCAGCTCACAGATCACTGCACCTGTACATAGCCCATCTGTAAATAGCCCATCCAACTACCTCCAACTACCTTAGAAAGGCAGGGTTGAATAGATATAGGTCTGTAGCAGTTTGGGTCTAGATTGTCTCCCCCTTTGAAGAGGGGGATGACCATGGCAGCTTTCCAATCTATAGGAAATCTCAGACGATACGAAAGAGAGGTTGAACAGGCTAGTAATAGGGGTTGCAACAATTTCGGCAGATAATTTTAGAAATTGAGGGTCCAGATTGTCTAGCCAGATATTGAGAAAATTGAGAAATTGAGGGTCCAGATTGTAGGGGTCCAGATATTGCAGCTCTTTCAGTACATCAGCTATCTGGATTTGGGTGAAGGAGAAGTGGGGGAGGTTTGGGCGAGTTGCTGTGGGGGGTGCAGGGCTGTTGACCAGGGTAGGGGTAGCCAGGTGGAAAGCATGGCCAGCCGTAGAAAAATGCTTTTTGAAATTCTCAATTATAGTGGATTTATCGGTGGTAACAGTGTTTCCTAGCCTCAGTGCAGTGGGCATCTGGGAGGAGGTGCTACAGGATGCAAATGTCTGCTTGGAAAAGCTAGCCTTAGCTTTCCTAACTGCCTGTGCATATTTGTTCCTAACTTCCCTGAAAAGTTGCATATCACGGGGGCTGTTCGATGCTAATGCAGAACGCCACAGGATGTTTTTGTGTTGGTTAAGGGCAGTCTGGTCTGGAGTGAACCAAGTGCTATATCTATTCCTGGTTCTACATTTTTTGAATGGAGCATGCTTATTTAAGATAGTGAGGAAGACACTTTTAAAGAATAACCAGGCATCCTCTACTGACGTGATGAGGTCAATATCCTTCCAGGATACCCGGGTCAGGTCGATTAGAAAGGCCTGCTCGCTGAAGTGTTTTAGGGAGCGTTTGACAGTGATGAGGGGTGGTCGTTTGACCGCGGACCCATTACGGATGCAGGCAATGAGGCATTGAGCACTGTAATCTTGGTTGAAAACAGCAGAGGTGTATTTGGAGGGCAAGTTGGTTAGGATGATATCTATGAGGGTGCCCGTGTTTACAGATTTGGGGTTGTACCTGGTGGGTTCATTGATAATTTGTGTGAGATTGAGGGCATCAAGCTTAGATTGTAGGATGGCCGGGATGTTAAGCATGTCCCAGTTTAGGTCACCTAGTAGCACGAGCTCTGAGGATAGATGGGGGTTAATCAATTCACATATGGTGTCCAGGGCACAGCTGGGGGCAGAGGGTGGTCTATAGCAAGCTGCAATGGTGAGAGACTTGTTTCTGGGAAGATGGATTTTTAAAAGTAGAAGTTCGAATTGTTTGGTTACAGACCTGGATAGTAAGACCCATACTGTTTATTTATTTTGCTCCTTTGCACCCCAGTATCTCTACTTGCACACTCATCTTTTGCACATCTATCATTCCAGTGTTTAATTGCTACATTGTAATTATTTTGCCACTATGGCCTATTTATTGCCTTACCTCCCTTATCCTACCTCATTTGCACACACTGTATATAGACGTTTCTATTGTATTAATGACTGTATGTTTGTTTATTCCATGTGTAACTCTGTGTTGTTGTTTGTGTCGTACTGCTTTGCTTTATCTTGGCCAGTTGTAGATGAGAACTGGTTAAATAAAGGTGAAAAAAAAAGTGTCAACATATTTAATTGCCTTTGAACGGGGTATGGTAGTAAGTGACAGGCTCGCCAGTTTGTGTCAAGAAATGCAACGCTGCTGGTTTTTTCACGCTTAACCATTTCCTGTGTGTATCAAGAATGGTCCACCACCCAAAGGACATCCAGCTGACTTGACACAACTGTGGGAAGCACTGGAGTCAACATATGCCAGCATCCCTGTGGAACGCTAGAGTCCATGCCCAGACGAGGGGGGGAGTTGCAACTCAATATTAGGAAGGTGTTCATATTGTTTTGTAACCTCAGTGTTTTGTTTGTCTCACAATGTCAACTCCAGTGTGAATCACGTTCAGCCAAGAAACAAATGGAATCTCATGAACCATCACACTGAATCATCACACTGTCCTCCTGAATCTCAGAGCCGATTATGGTGACCCATGAATCAGTATCTCTCTAACGCCTAGAAAGCCCTGATTCAAACTTCCATTGATCAGCTCGGCAAGCATTATAATGTCGAAACTCCATGCTTGGTGATCAATGAAAGTATTTTGACATTATAATGCTTGCAGAGCTGGTGAATGGGAGTTTGAATCGGAGTGTTCTGGGCGTTAGAGAGGTCTATAATGCACAGATTCTGGTTCAGGTGACCCACAACTATAGCACACGGATGCCTCCGTCACTGTTTGTTTGGCCCAATCAAAAATGTTCCTTGTGATTCTCTCGGCCAATCAAATCACCTGGATGAGAAAATGTTATTGGTATCTGTTTGTGTTATCTGTAACACCAGTTATTTTATCATCTTGAAGGATGACATTTATTCAGGCTCAGAAAATCAGCAAGCCAATGTTTCTGAAGTCTATCTTCAACCTCAAACAGTATTTTCCTATTTTCAAAGGAGGATGATTTAACATTTTCATCACATTGTTTACTGACCTTCTCCATGGTGATTCGCCCTTACAGCACATCATCAAAACAACTATTTTATTGACAGCTATTTGATTGGACCAAATATCCAAGGTCTCCAATATTGACAGGCTATTACTGTTAAAATACTGTAATGCATTAATAATGAGCTATCGAGCTCTGTGATTGGTATGTCTGTGTTGCACAGGGACAGTATGTCAGTTATCAGGCTGTTCAAACATAGGGGAAAGACACACACACACACACACACACACACACACACACACACACTCACACACTCTGAAGATTCCCACCATATAGAAACTCTATGCATCTTTAATGAGCAAATGTTTGCGTCAATTCCAATTGGCCACTTTTTCTAAATTAAGCTTTTGCTCTGTTGATAACACAATTTAGGACAAACAATGCTAGAATGGGAGGTTGCCCTGGCTGGCTATAGTATTTCAGATTAATCACAAAATCTTTGTGATAAATAAATGATGCCCTTGCTTTTGGAATTTAGCACCCAGATATCACTATCTGTGTCCTTGGGATGTGGTCGAACTAGAGAGAGAGTGAGAGAAATAGAGAAAGAAAAAGAAAAGTCAGAGAGCGATAGAGGGTGACAGAGAGAGAGAGAGAGAGAGAGAGAGAGAGAAATAGAGAAAGAAAAAGTCAGAGAGTGATAGATGGTGACAGAGAGAGAGAGAGAGAGAAAGAGAGAGAGAGAGAGAGAACACATTTGAAATGGTGATGCGTGAACCACTGACCCTCTTAACCAATGTATGGTCACTCCGGGGAGAGGTTGTTAAATGGAACGGTCAAGGCTTCACAGATAAACACAAAGGCAATATGTGAAATGTGGACCGTGATCACAGGATCATTAAGCTCATCTCTTTCTCCTTTGGTGAAATGTTCTGTGGTTGGTGGTGTCCAGGGGTCGGCCTGGTTCCGTTTCTCATTCCACCTCTGGAGTGGATTACTAGATGGAAATGATTGCAGGGTCCGGACGGAGGTCTCTAATGATCAGCCCATGGATGTCTTTCAGAAGGCCCCACGACAGCCTGGCCACCTCTCCTTAGCCCCACGACAGCCTGGCCACCTCTCCTTAGCCCCAGCACAGCCTGGCCACCTCTCCTTAGCCCCACGACAGCCTGGCCACCTCTCCTTAGCCCCACGACAGCCTGGCCACCTCTCCTTAGCCCCAGGACAGCCTGGCCACCTCTCCTTAGCCCCAGGACAGCCTGGCCACCTCTCCTTAGCCCCAGGACAGCCTGGCCACCTCTCCTTAGCCCCAGGACAGCCTGGCCACCTCTCCTTAGCCCCAGGACAGCCTGGCCACCTCTCCTTAGCCCAACGACAGCCTGGCCACCTCTCCTTAGCCCCAGGACAGCCTGGCCACCACGACAGCCTGGCCACCTCTCCCTAGCCCCAGGACAGCCTGGCCACCTCTCCTTAGCCCCAGGACAGCCTGGCCACCTCTCCTTAGCCCCAGGACAGCCTGGCCAACTCTCCTTAGTCCCAGGACAGCCTGGCCACCTCTCCTTAGCCCAACGACAGCCTGGCCACCTCTCCTTAGCCCCAGGACAGCCTGGCCACCTCTCCTTAGCCACACAACAGCCTGGCCACCTCTCCTTAGCCCCACGACAGCCTGGCCACCTCTCCTTAGCCCCAGGACAGCCTGGCCACCCACCCCCCCATCACCCTAGCCCCATGACAGCCTGGCCGACCCACCTCCCCATCACCCTAGCCCCATGACAGCCTGGCCACCCACCCATCTCTCTAGCCCCATGACAGCCTGGCCACCCCCCCATCTCTCTAGCCCCATGACAGCCTGGCCACCCCCCCATCTCTCTAGCCCCATGACAGCCTGCCCCCCATCTCTCTAACCCCATGACAGCCTGCCCCCCATCTCTCTAGCCCCATGACAGCCTGCCCCCCCATCTCTCTAGCCCCATGACAGCCTGCCCCCCCCATCTCTCTAGCCCCATGACAGCCTGCCCCCCATCTCTCTAGCCCCATGACAGCCCCCCCATCTGTCTAGCCCCATGACAGCCTGCCCCCCATCTCTCTAGCCCTATGACAGCCTGCCCCCCCATCTCTCTAGCCCCATGACAGCCTGCCCCCCCATCTCTCTAGCCCCATGACAGCCTGCCCCCCATCTCTCTAGCCCCATGACAGCCTGCCCCCCCATCTCTCTAGCCCCATGACATCCTGCCCCCCCCATCTCTCTAGCCTCATGACAGCCTGCCCCCCATCTCTCTAGCCTCATGACAGCCTGCCCCCCCCCTATCTCTCTAGCCCCATGACAGCCTGGCCGACCCACCTCCCCATCACCCTAGCCCCATGACAGCCTGGCCACCCACCCATCTCTCTAGCCCCATGACAGCCTGGCCACCCCCCCATCTCTCTAGCCCCATGACAGCCTGGCCACCCCCCCATCTCTCTAGCCCCATGACAGCCACCCCCCATCTCTCTAGCCCCATGACAGCCTGCCCCCCCATCTCTCTAGCCCCATGGCAGCCTGCCCCCCCATCTCTCTAGCCCCATGACAGCCTGCCCCCCCAACTCTCTAGCCCCATGACAGCCCGCCCCCCATCTCTCTAGCCCCATGACAGCCTGCCCCCCCATCTCTCTAGCCCCATGACAGCCTCCCCCCCCCATCTCTCTAGCCCCATGGCAGCCTGCCCCCCCATCTCTCTAGCCCCATGACAGCCTGCCCCCCTAACTCTCTAGCCCCATGACAGCCCGCCCCCATCTCTCTAGCCCCATGACAGCCTGCCCCCCCAACTCTCTAGCCCCATGACAGCCCCCCTCCCATCTCTCTAGCCCCATGACAGCCTGCCCCCCATCTCTCTAGCCCCATGACAGCCCCCCCATCTCTCTAGCCCCATGACAGCCTGCCCCCCCCATCTCTCTAACCCCATGACAGCCTGCCCCCCCATCTCTCTAGCCACATGACAGCCTGCCCCCCCATCTCTCTAGCCCCATGACAGCCCGCCCCCCATCTCTCTAGCCCCATGACAGCCTGCCCCCCCATCTCTCTAGCCCCATGACAGCATGGCCACCCCCCCATCTCTCTAGCCCCATGACAGCCTGCCCCCCCATCTCTCTAGCCTCATGACAGCCTGCCCCCCCATCTCTCTAACCCCATGACAGCCTGCCCCCCATCTCTCTAACCCCATGACAGCCTGCCCCCCCCATCTCTCTAGCCCCATGACAGCCTGCCCCCCATCTCTCTAGCCCCATGACAGCCTGCCCCCCCATCTCTCTAGCCCCATGACAGCCTGCCCCCCATCTCTCTAGCCCTATGACAGCCTGCCCCCCCCATCTCTCTAGCCCCATGACAGCCCCCCCCATCTCTCTAGCCCCATGACAGCCTGCCCCCCATCTCTCTAGCCCAATGACAGCCTGCCCCCCCCCCATCTCTCTAGCCCCATGACAGCCTGCCCCCCCATCTCTCTAGCCCCATGACAGCCTGCCCCCATCTCTCTAGCCCCATGACAGCCTGCCCCCCCATCTCTCTAGCCCCATGACAGCCTGCCCCCATCTCTCTAGCCCCATGACAGCCTGCCCCCCCATCTCTCTAGCCTCATGACAGCCTGCCCCCCCCCCATCTCTCTAGCCCCATGACAGCCCCCCCCCATCTCTCTAGCCCCATGACAGCCCCCCCCCCCATCTCTCTAGCCCCATGACAGCCTGCCCCCCATCTCTCTAGCCCCATGACAGCCTGCCCCCCCATCTCTCTAGCCTCATGACAGCCTGCCCCCCCCATCTCTCTAACCCCATGACAGCCTGCCCCCCCATCTCTCTAACCCCATGACAGCCTGCCCCCCCCCCCATCTCTCTAACCCCATGACAGCCTGGCCACCCCCCCATCTCTCTAACCCCATGACAGCCTGGCCACCCACCCCCCCATCACCCTAACCCCATGACAGCCTGCCCCCCCCCATCTCTCTAACCCCATGACAGCCTGGCCACCCACCCCCCCATCACCCTAACCTCATGACAGCCTGCCCCCCCCATCTCTCTAACCCCATGACAGCCTTTCTGGAACTGTAAACCATAAGGGGGCAGGCTGCGGCACGGCCACACGTCTTAGGAGCATATTCAGGGTGAGGGTGAACGTAGCCTGTCATGTCATCTGATTTGAAGCTGAGTTACTGCGTATTGAAATTGCTGTGTAGTAAATTGTGTGCGTGTGTGTGTTTGTGAATGTGAGAGAGAGAGAGAGTGTGAGAGAGTGTGAGAGAGAGAGAGAGAGAGAGAGAGAGAGAGAGTGTGTGTGTGTGTAAGCACATGTGTTTCCATCCTTCAGGCCTCCTCATCACAATAGTGACCAATGTCCAGACAGCACCATGGCAACGCAGGGTTGGGGATAACTTTTGAAGTCAGAAAGGGTGTTTGTGAAAAAATACATGATGACACCTTTCTGTTTTCTCAATGACATTCAGTTCAGTATTGAAACAAGGCGCATGTTCCACCTGAGCGAGTCAGAGACCACTATGATGACACACCAAATGATGACCACCAATCAGAGACCACTATGATGACACACCAAATGATGACCACCAATCAGAGACCACTATGATGACACACCAAATGATGACCACCAATCAGATACCACTATGATGAAACACCAAAAGCGTTTGATGGATCCATTTTGATATTCTAATGCCTCTTAAGGGTAAAGTCATCCAAAAGTAACTGAAAGTAATCATATTACATTACTGAGTTTGGGTAAATCAAAAAGTAACGTTACCGATTACAACTTGGGACAGGTAACTATAACGGATTACATTCAGGAAGTAACCTACCCAACCCTGTTGCTACATAAGTAGCATTCATTCACATATCTTCTGACGACTTTCTCCATTTTACACTCCACAGATTCTTCCGCTGCTCGCTCCCTAACTCATCAAGGCCTCCGTGGTCTTATATCTTACAAAGCAGACAAATAACATCTGGATTTAATACAACATCCCCTGCACTCTGTTACTACAGCCCATTCAGTTCATTCAAACTCTTCTCACATGCAGTACAAAGGCTCATCATTTTGAAATAAAGGTCATCTCTTTTCTCTCTCTCTCTCTCTCTCTCTCTCTGTGTCTCTCTCTCTCCCCCTCCCTCCCTCATCTCTCACTCAACATTTTCTGTGTCAACATAGGTAACTGGTCCCTCTCCAACCCCCATACATTGCTCAAAGCACCACCGCTGTAACATTACCGCCGTACGCAACCTTTCTTGAGTGGCAAGGTCACAGCAGAGTTCATAATGATGCGTCACTAGCCTCATTCACTTAACTCTCTGCTGCCATATGGTGACCTTCTTGCAGTGAAAGCTGCTGTGTGATGTGAATCGAGTGCTATTCTATTCCCACAGAGTGTGTGTGTGTGTGTGTGCCTCGGTGGCTTCGGTTAGCGCCCAGAGGTGCCCAGAGGCATAGAAGTGCATAGAGGCATGTGACAGACACAGTCACAAAGTCCCGGGAGCTAATCGTCTCTAATCGCGAGCTCCACTTCAGTGCTGTTGAGTTGAAACAATGACATCTGGCTGTACTGGGAGTATAGAGACCACAAGGTTGGAGCAATTGACAACAGATAGCTAAAGAGGCTTTTGTGTAATACAAAGGGGTTTGGAATCAAAACAAACTGTGAATATAACAAAGACAGCTAGTATATTTGAGAGGAGTGCTCGCAAGTAAGCATTTCCCTGAACTCTGTACACTACAATTAACTTTGATTTGATTAAGGACGAAATAATTTACAAAAAAACAATCACGCTGTACAGAATCAATGAGAAGCTACAGTGTTATGAAATTACCATCATATAATAGCACGATAACTTCAGCCCACATAATGAAAAGAATATCTTAATGAAATGAATACTATACAGACCCAGTGAAATACAGGTATTTACACTGTGAGAACAAAAGGCGTGTTATTAATAAGATATCTTCAGACTATCAACAGTCAGAGCTAAAATATAAAGATAATATGATGTTGAACAAAAGGACAATTGGCAGTTATGTTGCGGGGGAAAAAAAAATCGGAATAAAATGTCAAGATGAATTTTTCATGGAGAACCTGGGTGACAATCGTCTACAGTGCATAAACATTTTTAGGACTGAAATACATTATTCAATAAGGAGAGCGGATGATTTAAGATGCAGAGTTTATTTTTACATTTTACTACAATAATAAAAAAAAAGGAACCCTTTGATGAGATCTATGAATAAAACAACGACAGGAAGAGTCAGGAAGAGTCTTTTTGAACGGGTTCAAATCCCATTTGGGAAAAGTATATGCCCTGGCACTCAAACAACATAACAGATCTTTGAATAAGAATTGATCAGTATTCAAATTTTTTAAAATCAAGTCGTTTGTGAAGGAAATACTACATAATGAAATATACTGTACATATCGAATACTATGGGTTAACAGTGTCCCCCATTTCCTAATATGCATAAAATATAGAGTACAGTATTTTATACATAAATAGAGTCAAAGAACAGAACATACAAATTGCAGTGTATTATACAACTGTACAATATAAAAAAATGATGTAGTTTGTCACTAGGAAATAACATTTAATGCAATAACAGAGTAGAAACAGTACATTCCTTTGGAGAAGAAGATATTCCTTGTCAACCAATATTAATCATATCAATATTGAATTTAACAAAAGCCAAAAATGTTATAGAATTTGATACTATAATTAATTTGGTATAGCATAGGTAACAGTGTAGAAATGTATCTGGACAGGCTTGAGAACTGTTATAAACGACTGTGTTAGTGTGTTGGTCAACTTGGAGTTTCCCATAATATGTCCATCAATAGCACTTGGACCTGTTCTCCACTCCAAACTCTAATTTCCCTCCCTGGGGTCCCTCTTGTAGAGAATTTATTCACGTTTTTTTTTTCTTCCAGTTTCTCTCTTTGTCTCTCTTTCACTCTCGCTCAGTCTTTCTGTCTCCATGTCGCTCTGTTTTTCATTCTAATCGTCATCCATCCTCTTTCTGTAGCACTTTCTTTTTCACAGCCTCTCTTTACATTTTTATATTTTTCTTTTCTCTGAGCTTCTCTATCTCTCCATCAGCTCTTCTCCTCCTTGGCGCTACGGCCAGTCTTATTCAGCACAGAGTTAAGTTCGTTGAGGAGGTTGGGGGGCATTAGACCCGCCTCTCCCATTAGAACGGGCCTCCTGTTGGGGTTCTTGACGCCACTCTGAGGGGCCTGGGGCTCTGGGCGTGGAGAGGGACAGTGCTGGGGCTGGATCACCCCCGCTGAAACATTTCTCTGACCAGTCCCAGGGGACACGAGTCGGTCCTTCTGCTTCAAGCAATTAGCCACTATGGCTGTTTTGTGCTGGAGACTGCCACAATCCTCGCTATTCCTTGTTTTCTCATCTTCACTGGGAGGTGTGCTGATGTTTAGGGACAGCTTTCTGTCTGGCAGCTACGGGTGGGAGAGGTAGAGAAAGGGTTAATCTCTTGAATATACCTTCGGAAAGTTTTCAAACCCCTTGAATTTTTTAGGTTACAGCCTTATTATAAAATTGTATTAAATCGTTTTTTGCTCATCAATCTACACACAATACCCCGTAATGACAAAGCAAAAAAACGTTTTTTAGAAATTGTTGCAAAAAAATTGAATAAAACTGAAATATTACATTTACAATAGTATTCAGACCCTTTACTCCGAACTTTGTTGAAGCACATTTGACAGTGATCAAAGCCTTGAGTCTTCTTGGGTATGACGCTACAAGCTTGGCACACCTGTATTTGGGGAGTTTTTTCCATTCTTCTCTGCAGATCCTCTCAAGCTCTGTCAGGTTGGATGGGGAGCGTTGCTGCACAGCTATTTTCAGGTCTCTCCAGAGATGTTAGATCGGGTTCATATCCGGGCTCTGGCTGGGCCACTCAAGGACATTCAGCGACTTGTCCCGAAGCCACTCCTGCATTGTCTTGGCTGTGTGCTTAGGGTCGTTGTCCTGTTGGAAGGTGAACCTTCACCCCAGTCTGAGGTACTGAGCGCTCTGGAGCAGGTTTTCATCAAAGATCTCTCTGTACTTTGCTCCGTTCATCTTTGCCTCCATCCTAACTAGTCTCCCAGTCCCTGGCTCTGAAAGACATCCCCACACCATGCTTCACCGTAGGTATGGTGCCAGGCTTCCTCCAGACGTGACGCTTGGCATTCAGGCCAAAGAGTTAAATCTTGGTTTCATCAGACCAGAGAATCTTGTTCCTCATGGTCTGAGTCTTTAGGTGCCTTTTGGCAAACTCCAAGATGGCTGTCATGTGCCTTTTACTGATGAGTGGCTTTTGTCTGGTCACTCTACAGTAAAGGCCGGATTGGTGGAGTGCAGGGATGGTTTTCCTTCTGGAAGCTTCTCCCATCTCGACAGAGGAACTCTAGAGCTCTGTCAGAGTGACCATCGGGTTAATGGTCACCTCCCTGACTAAGGCCCTTCTCCCCTGATTGCTCAGTTTACCTTAAATAGACAGGTATGTGCCTTTCCAAATCATGTCCAATCAATTGAATTGACCAGAGGTGGACTCCAATCAAGTTGTAGAAACATCTCAATTATGATCAATGGAAACAGGATGCACCTGAGATTAATTTCGAGTCTCATAGCAAAGGGTCTGAATACTTATGTAAATAAGCTATTTCTGTTTTTTATTTCAAATAAGTGTGCAAAAAATATCCAAAAACCTGTTTTCGCTTTGTCATTATGGGGTATTGTGATGTCATTATGGGGTATTGTGATGTCATTTGGGGTATTGTGACTAGATTGCTGAGGATATTTATTTTCTATAATCCATTTTTAACGTAACAAAATGTGGAAAAAGTCAAGGGGTCTGAATAATTTCCGAAGGCATTGTAAATAAACTCATCTAATGTCTCATGATATGATAAGCTCTTATCTGTAAGAGTTCAGCTTCCACACTATTAATAGAGCTAAAGGATGGGTGATCAACAACCAAGTCAAGTGTGTTGGCTTGATTCACTTCCTGACTAAATGATGCGTAGGACTGAATGTATGGTGGAGAGACGATATGGAGACTTACATTTTTGCTGTTTTTGTGTTTAGTGGTCTGTGGACTCTGCTGGGCTGCTGACATGCTTTTATGAACTGCAGGTCTGCTGTGATCTCTGTTCTTTGACCAGAGGTCTCCTCCATGCTGACGACACAGACACTCATTAGTCAATACACTGTTCTATGTCTATAGTGATACACTTCTGATACATAGTTTCTGCAACCATTTTTGAAACTATGACATTTTAAAGACAATACAAATTCATGGACATTCTTTGTTCAGTATGAGTCCACTTGGAGACGGTGGAGAAAGCACAACAGTTTATGATAAAAAAATTACTACACCTAAAACTTCTCTAACAATTTCCATTGTCCATGATCTTCAATACCTATGGAGAATGTTGGCTTTATAAACAATATCAGGTAGCGTTGCTGCCGTTGTCTCTCTGGAACTTTCTCTGAGTATGTTTTTAAAGGCAGTGATACTGAGCCACTAGTTACGGTGGAGAGAGTTGAGAGTCGCAGGGTGGTGACCCGGTGTTCCTGACAGAAAAATCCTGACCGCGCTTGCTCGTACTAAACTTTAACGACTTGTCCACTTCCTGGTCACAGGTTGACCTGAGATCCCCTTTAACTATTTTCATCTCCTCATTTAATTTGTGCTGGAAAGTGTGCTTGGACCTTTTGTATCTCTCCACCACTCCCCAAAACAAAAAGAAACTAGACTTCCTTTTTGCCAGTTGCTATGGAAACACTTTCCGAAAGCCAAATGCCTGCTAAAAGGTAAGAGGGAGGAAAGAAAGTGAGAATAAGTATTCTCTCTCTCTCTCTCTCTCTCTCTCTCTCTCTCTCTCTCTCTCTCTCTCTCTCTCTCTCTCTCCCTCTCTTCTC
>NW_021822923.1:85000-86335 GCF_901001165.1 Salmo trutta | reverse complement strand
GACAGACAGACAGACAGACAGACAGACAGACAGACAGACAGACAGACGACAATCCTGGTGAAGTGATTGTATTTTTGGGGGGGTCAAAAACAGAGACAGACAGACAGACAGACAGACAGACAGACAGACAGACAGACAGACAGACAATCCTGGTGAAGTGATTGATTTTTTGGGGGGGTCAAAACAGAGACAGACAGACAGACAGAAGACAGACAGACAGACAGACAGACAGACAATCCTGGTGAAGTGATTGTAATTTTTTGGGGGGGGTCAAAACAGACAGACACCCACACACACACAGAGACACACACACAGAGACACACACCACACACACACACACAGAGACACACACACACACACCACACACACACACAGAGACACACACACACACACACACACAATCCTGGCCAATGTATTTTTTTTTTTTTTTTTTTTTTTTTTTTTTTTTAAGTAAAATGGCGGGAAAACGGGGGACCCCATGAAGGGGGCTTCGCCCTTGTTTCAGTTTGGATGATTCTTCTTTTTTCATTCCTTCTCTTCTGCTAGCTTTTACATAGCTTTGCGTATTTCTTTTTCCTTGACAATGAGAGAAAAGTGTTGCACCGTTCCCGGAGGTACTGCAATACCGGGTCGATGCGTGGAGCGGACGGAGCAAGCCCCATTTCCGACTCCCTGTTCGAAAAATCCATTTAATATGTAGTCCCCCGATGGGGGACGTATCAGATATTAAACTGATAAGAACAGATACTACACTTGATCTGAGCCAAAAGGCCGAGAAGCTGATAACCCACAAATTGACCCCTGCACCCGCCGGGCCCCCGGGGGTCTCGGCAGACCTCAGCGGTTTGGCAAAAGTTGTCTCCTCCCCACCCGACGTTTCCCTGGTGACAGGCGGGTGTTTTTTTTAACAAGTCGCTAATGCGTCTTTTAAGTCACTAGCTCTTTAAGCCTAGTGCGACTATTTGTTCAAAGCCCGGAAAAACACGTCAGTCGTAGTCGGGCTTGAACTCAATTTGCCGAGCGACTACTTTGAGTGGAAAATACGCCGGTCTGGCTCGGGTCGGTCGGCGGTCGGTCGGTCGGTCAGCCGGCTCAAGTCAAACGCCTGAGCAAAAAGTCTCGGCGTCATCTCTGTCAATTTCTCTTGAAACAAGATACCGGGCTCTGCCAGATAGCAAAGCCCTTCCAAAATATGTTGAACTCGTAAGTGTTCCTCTCACGGAAGTCTTTAGTAAAGGCGGAAAGGCTGTGCGTAATGAAGAGAAACCAGAGTCGTATGGAAGTCAGATGTCGGGGCCCGAGGACACACACTGTGCACTCTAGGCCGGGTGCCCG
>NW_021822923.1:45000-82500 GCF_901001165.1 Salmo trutta | reverse complement strand
CATGGTATCTTTAGTTCTAAAAACAAACGAAAACCCAAAACAAAAACTCAGGGGAGCATCATCCCTCCCCGTCATCCTACACTCTACCTTTCCCTATCTCCCCGTCCCTATTCTAAAATAACCCCAGCCCTAATCCCCCCTTCCACCTCTCCCGGGCAGCGTGCTGCCCCCACTTCCTCTCCTCCCTCTTCATCCTCCCCCTCAAATCTCCTTCCACCCTCCTCACTATTCCTTCCACCCCCCAATCTCTCCCTGTCTTGACCATGTTCTGCTCTGGCTTCCACAGCCCCCGCTTAAGAGGCTCATGAGAAGCCAGAGCAGAAACCTGTCCCTATCCGTCCCCCTCGCTCTCCCTACTCCTCTCTCTAACCTAGCCCACGTCAAAACAAAATCCCCTCTTACCCTTCCTAACAACACCCGTGCCTTTGCCCATACTACTCCGGCAATGGCACAGTCCCAAAAGACATGGCGCACAGTCTCCTCCCTGCCACAAGAAAGTCTTGGGCAAGTGGGGGATCGCGCCAAGCTATGCCGGTACATGGTGGAGCGTACCGGCAAACACTTGTGGAGGCTCAACCAATTCAGGTCCTTGAGCCTGTTGTCTAGACCCCGCGCCTGCACTCCTTCCCAGACCACCGCCGGGATGCCCACTACAGGTGCTGGACTTACTGCCCGTCTGACCTCCTCGTACAGGTGCCTGTGGTCTAAACCTACTCGGGCGACTTCAACCTCGGGGTGCGCACGCAGCCACTTGGCCGCATGGCCAAAGTGCCACGGCAGCTGTTCCGCCCGAGGACCCGTGTTAGACCACACCATTATGCTTCTCGCCTGATACGAGAAGAACACCCGCAGGAGGTAACCGGACGGGTGTAGTACTGGCTGAGCAAGCTCCGCCAACAGAAAAGAAACAAAAATTGCGTCCAGCTTGAGGGGGAGATGTGGTACCCCCCTACCTCCCTCCCCGATGGGACAGATCATGCGTGCCCTGGCGACCCACTCGTACCTGCCACCCCACATGAACTGAAACACCAGCCTCACTAGAGGCCTCCTCAGACAAGCCGGCAATGGGTAGATGTACGCCAAGTACAATAGAGATGGCAATACATCCACCTTTAGAACCAGGACCTTGCCTAAAAAGGACAAAGACCTAGCCCTCCACATCGCTAGCTTCCTCTGTACCACTGCAATGCGCATGTTCCAGTTCAGCGTCGCTGAGCCGGAGGTCTCAAAATGGACCCCGAGAATCCTCAGGGCCCCGTTACAGAGAGATAACCCTCCGGGCACATCCGTCCTACCACTCCATCTTCCGAAAAACTTAACGGAAGACTTCGCGTGGTTAAGAACCGCTCCCGACGCTCGGGTGAAGTCCCCAATGATGGCAAGGGACCTTGTCAGGCACGAGTCCTTGCAAAGCAGCAAGGAGGTGTCGTCGGCGTACTGTGTCAACTTGACACGGAGACCGCCACTTCCAGGTATCAGCAATCCCTCCACCCCTGTGTCTGCCCTAATGGCAGCCCCCAGAGGCTCCATGTACAGAACGAAGAGGAGAGCCGAGAGCGGGCATCCCTGCCTGACCCCAGACGAGAGGTCAAAAACGTCACCTAAGTGACTGTTAACGCTAACCCGGCACCCCGCCCCGACATATAAAGTACGGATCCAATCTATAAACTTCTCCCCAAATCCTAATCTACCTAACACCCTGAATAGAAAGGATCTATTCACGCGATCAAAGGCTTTCGCCTGATCTAGCGCTGCTACCATTAAAGGCAGCCCCCTATCTTCTACCCAAGCAATGGAGTCCCTGATCAACTGTAGGTTCCACCTAATAGAGCGTCCCTCTACCCCACACGTCTGATCCTCGTGGACGACGTAGGGAAGGGCTGTGCGCAACCGATCTGCTAAGACCTTTGCTAAGAGCTTATAGTCTACACACAGCATAGTCAACGGCCGCCAGTTGCCAAGGTCAGTTGCTTCCCCCTTCTTATACAGAAGTGACAGCACACCGACAGCCATTGATCCCCCCGGGACCCCCGTCTCAAGGATGGCCTTCAAGACTTCGAGGACCACTGGTCCAAGTATACCCCAAAACTTGAGGTAAAACTCGGCCGGCAGCCCATCCATCCCAGGCACCTTCCCTTTTCCCATCCTCCTGAGAGCACTCTCAACCTCCTCGAGGGAGATCTGAGCCTCCATCACATCTCTAATGTCCTCTGGCAATCGCCGGGACAAGTGTTCTAAAAACACATTTCCCTGCTCTACATCTATTTCCCTCTCCTTAAATAAACCTCGGAAATGATCAGTTGTCACCCTGACCATCTCCTCCGGCTTTCTAACTATACTGCCATTTTCTTCCCTAACCCCATGCATTATCTTCCTACTCTGCCTGCCCCTAACTGACTTAAAGAACATAGCGGAACAAGTCTCATTGTGTTCTAAAAAGCCATTATGCGCACGCTCCAGGAAAGCTCGAGCCTTCCGCTCCTGCAGCTCCCTGAGCTGCGCCTTCAGGGCTGTGGATCTCTCCCAGTCCATCAACCCGCCGAGGTTGCCTGCCTCGTACTCGAGTTCAATCAACCTTTGGATACGATCCACCTCCCTCCTTTCCTCCCTTTTTTTCCTCCTGCAATATCCTATTATAAAAGCCCTACTCCTTACCTTAACTAAATCCCACCACTCTAACACCCCCTCGCACATGAACCGGAGGCCTTCAATCCTCCGAAAGAAACCAATAAAGGCGTCGACGAAAGCTTGCTCCTCCAGCACATCCCGATCTAATTTCCAGTACCCCCTACCGAAGAGGCAGACTGGCGACCCCACCTGCAGGAGCACCCCGTCGTGGTCTGAAAAGGACACAGGCAACAGCCGCCCAGACAACCGACCCAAAGACCTGGAAAGAAAATGTAGTCGAGCCTCCGCGCAACCCCCCTGGAGTTACGCCATGTGGGACCAGCCATTGCCGGAGTAGTGTGCAGGCCTCCATCAACCAGACCATGGCAAGCCATTAGCCCGGTGATGGAGCCTGCACTACTATCCCCCCCTACCCCTAAATCTATATTAAAGTCCCCCCCTATCACTAAGTGCCTATTTGTAACACACAGGGGCGACAGACAGTCCACCATCTCCCTCCTGTCTGCCGCCACCTGTGGCCCATACACCACCACTAACCTATACCTACTATCCCTTAAAGTGACATCCACCCCCATAACCCTCCCTTGCATCACGACAAAAGATCCCTCCACCTTCACCTCCCTATTTCCAAACAAAATCCCCACCCCCGTTGAATGCACCCCACCTATACCCCACACTGACTCCCCCTTATCCCACTCCCTACTAAATCTGACGACATCCCCTCCATCCCTCAGGTGAACCTCCTGTAAAAAACAAACATCAAAACCCACCCCCTCTAAAAAACTAAAGACCACCCTCCTCTTAACAAAGTCCCTCATACCCCTTACATTTAAACTAAAAAAATTAACAGAAAGTATCATTTATAAATTAAATCACAACCCTTACTTTAACAAATGAAAAACACACTGTAACAAAAAAACAGGAGACTCACCCGATGCTCCCCTGCTCCATCTCATCCGGCGGGGACGTCTTCTCTCCTGACGTCCCCCCGTCCTCCATCTCTCCAACCCAGGATGCAGGTATGGTGTTTGGCCTCGGAGTGTCCTGCACCCTGGGTTCTCCACCAACCTCCTCTCTCCCTCCCTCTCTGTAGGCTGCTGGGCTGAGAGTAGGGGACCCAATCTCCCCAAACAGGAGTTGAGTTCCCCCCCCAGACAGCCAGCTCTGAGCCACGTCCTGGGAGTCACCCTCCACCAAATGTTGAGGGACTGAGGATGCCAGTGAGGACAAAGGCGTCCTTCCCTCCCCCATCCCACGCTTGGCCACCTCCTCCCTCTCCCCCCCTGTCAAGGACACCCTCTTCTTCCCTTTTTTCTTCGGTGTTAGAGGTAGCGGGGAGACATCACCCCCCCTCCCCGCTATCTCCTCCACCATTCCCCGCATCTCCTCAACGAGGGCACTCGACACGCTGTCCCCCCACTCCCCAACCCCCTCTCCCCCCTCCTCCCCGTCCACAGTCCCTGCCCCTGGCACCCCCCCCTCCACTGTTGCACTCTCTTGCTCCTCCACTTCTTTTCTTTCTTCCACCTTTTTTCCTTCTTCTCCTTCCGGTCCTTCTACTTCCTTCCCTTCTTTGTCCCCCATGTCTCCTGCTGGCACCTCTTTCTTCTCCTCCTTCTGTTTGGCCGTCTCATCTGGGCCTTTGTTCCCGTCCTTCCCTTGTTCTTCTTCCCCTCCTCTTCTTCCCCCATCCCCCGCTCCTGCTCCCCCTCCTGCCGCAGACGCGTATGACCGCCGACGAGCCGGGCAATCACGCCACAGGTGCGCTGATGATCCACACCCGTGGCAAGCCTTCGGCTCGTCACAGTCCTTGGCCTCGTGCCCACCCGATCCACAGAATCTGCACTTCTTTGTGCTACACGAGGCCAAGATATGACCATAGGTCATACAGCGCCTGCAGAATGGAGGCTGACGGGCATAGTATAACGTCCCCCTGTCAGCCCCCAGGGAGAACATTGCCGGAGGATGGAGGTAGCCGTCCAAACCCTTTGGGTCCTCCCTGAGCAAAGCCTGGAACCCTCTCCTCCCGTTCCAGAAGCCCAGGGAGTCCCTGATGAGCCTTGCCGAGGAGACATTGTTCATGTACCTCCCCAAAAAGGCTCTTACATCTTCATCCTTTACATGAGGATTGTACATATTTACTGTGACCAGCCTGAAGCTATTTTTCCCCAGGCTGGTCACTTCATAATGGCACATAGGCCTATCTTTCCCCATCTCTCTCGTCCTCTTCATCACCTCATCATGCTTCTCTTCTTTGTGAAAAGTCACGTCAAAAGCCACCTCCATCGGATTCCCCTGGAGGCACAAAACATCCTTGACCTCCATTTTCAGGATCCCGATTAAAATGGTTCTGCCGAAGGTTTCCCTCCCGAACGGCTCCAACTCCTTATTCCTCCAGGCAAAACGTACCGTGTTTGCCAATCCAATCCCAGGCATCTTTGTGTTTGAAATCGGTGGCATTTCCACCTGGAAAATGGCACGCTCCCTCGAACACAAAAGGCTTCTCCTCAACAAATCCAAAGTCAAAAAAGTATTATTGTAAAGGAAAAAAAAATGTTTTTACTTACCAAAACTTTTACCGCTCTCCGACCTTCGGCTTCCAGCTAAGCGAGCTCTGAGGCACCGCAGTACCGAGCTTGATCTTAGCCAGAAGGCCGAGAAGCGATAACCCACAAATTGACCCCTGCACCCGCCGGGCCCCCGGGGGTCTCGGCAGACCTCAGCGGTTTGGCAAAAGTTGTCTCCTCCCCACCCGACGTTTCCCTGGTGACAGGCGGGTGTTTTTTTTAACAAGTCGCTAATGCGTCTTTAAGTCACTAGCTCTTTAAGCCTAGTGCGACTATTTGTTCAAAGCCCGGAAAACACGTCAGTCGTCGTCGGGCTTGAACTCAATTGCCCGAGCGACTACTTTGAGTGGAAAAATACGCCGGTCGGTCGGTCGGTCGGTCGGTCGGTCGGTCGGTCAGCCGGCTTCAAGTCAAACGCCTGAGCAAAAAGTCTCGGCGTCATCTCTGTCAATTTCTCTTGAAACAAGATACCGGGCTCTGCCAGAAGCAAAGCCCTTCCAAAAATATGTTGAACTCGTAAGTGTTCCTCTCCACGGAAGTCTTTAGTAAAAGGCGAAAGGCTTGTGCGTAATGAAGAGAAACCAGAGTCGTATGGAAGTCAGAGGTCGGGGCCCGAGACACACACTGTGCACTCTAGGCCGGGTGCCCGCGGGTGGTTCCCGAACCCACTCTTCCAAGTTTGAGGGCTGTGGGTAAAAATTCAAAGACAGACAGACAGACAGACAGACAGACAGACAGACAGACAGACAGACAATCCTGGTGAAGTGATTGTATTTTTTGGGGGGGGGTCAAAAACAGAGACAGACAGACAGACAGACAGACAGACAGACAGACAGACAGACAGACAGACAATCCTGGTGAAGTGATTGTATTTTTTGGGGGGGGTCAAAAACAGAGACAGACAGACAGACAGACAGACAGACAGACAGACAGACAGACAGACAGACAATCCTGGTGAAGTGATTGTATTTTTTGGGGGGGTCAAAAACAGAGACAGACAGACAGACAGACAGACAGACAGACAGACAGACAGACAGACAGACAATCCTGGTGAAGTGATTGTAATTTTTTGGGGGGGGTCAAAAACAGACAGACACACACACACACACAGAGACACACACACAGAGACACACACACACACACACACACACACAGAGACACACACACACACACACACACACACACAGAGACACACACACACACACACACACACACAATCCTGGCCAATGTTTTTTTTTTTTTTTTTTTTTTTTTTTTTTTTTTTAAGTAAAATGGCGGGAAAACGGGGGACCCCATGAAGGGGGCTTCGCCCTTGTTTCAGTTGGATGATTCTTCTTTTTTCATTCCTTCTCTTCTTCTGCTAGCTGTTTTACATAGCTTTGCGTATTTCTTTTTCCTTGACAATGAGAGAAAAGTGTTGCACCGTTCCCGGAGGTACTGCAATACCGGGTCGATGCGTGGAGCGGACGGAGCAAGCCCCATTTCCGACTCCCTGTTCGAAAAATCCATTTAATATGTAGTCCCCCGATGGGGGACGTATCAGATATTAAACTGATAAGAACAGATTTTTTTTTTTACAAAATATATTTATTACGTTCCATGCCTTTCATTACAAAACCATATATCAATCCAAAATCATAACTAGGCATTTTTTAACTTCAACACAAACATTAAACCCCAATACAAAGACTCGTCTTCCCTCCCCTTCCCACTTACAAACCAAAACACATACCCACATTAAATACCCAACAAAACTTACCCTATACTCCCGACCGACGGGGACGCCTCCTCCACTCCTGACGCTCCTCCGTCGGCCACCATCCCTTCTCCCCTAGAAACAACACCAATTCCCTGCACACCCACACTCTGTGCCTTGTGCACCCCACTCAAGTCCACCACTCCACCCTCCTTCTGACTCTGGCCCGAGCACCCCATGCCCTCAAACAAAAAGTTAACCCCTTCCTCCATCCCCCAGCTCTGGGCAATGCCTGGAAGGTCCAGCTCAGCCAGGGGTGTAAAAGAGCACGAAGGAGAGGGAGCCCACGAGGGCCCCGCTTCCTCTCCCCCCTGCCCTGCCCCCCCCCCTACCATCCTTCCTCCTCCTGCTGTCCTTACGCTCCCACTTCTTAGGTCTCTTTATCGGTGGAGGGCGCAGCCAGGGAACATCCCTATCCGCGTCCGACAGCCCCCCCCCTCGCTTCGGTCATATTATCCGCCAGCCCACCCCTCGCTTCCTTCACAGTGTCCGTCAGCCCCCCCACCATCTTCCTAAGTTCCTCCACCCGTGATCTCACCCTCTTTACTATCCCCCCACTCCTTCACTCCTTCTCCTACTGGTCCCGCCACCTCTGCCTTCTCTGTCTCCTCCCTTTCTGTCGCTTTCTTCTCCACCACCTTCTTCCCTGTCTCCTTCCTTTCTGTCTCTTTCTTCTCCACCCCCTTCTTCCCTGTCTCCTTCCTTTCTGTCTCTACCACCTTCTTCCCTGTCTCCTTCCTTTCTGTCTCTTTCTTCTCCACCACCGTCTTTCTCTATCTCCTCCCTCTCTGTTTCCTTCTCCGTCTCCTTCTCCACCGCCATCTTCTCTATCTCCTCCCTCTCTGTTTCCTTCTCCGTCTCCTTCTCCACCACCTTCTTCTCCGACCCTCCACTCTCTTATCTCCTTCCTCCTCCTGCTCCTTCTCTCCTTCAGCTCCTGCTCCTCCTCTCTTTCAGCCTCCTTCCCTTCCGGTTCCACTATGTCAATTTCTTCCTTTTCCTCTTCTGCTCCTGCTATCTCTCTTTCCTCCTTCTCCCGCCGTGTGTCCCTTTCCTCTGTGCCTGTTCTTGCTTCTTTGTCCCCTCCTCTTCTTCCCCCATCCCCGGCTCTCGCTCCCCCCCCAGCTGCAGACGCGTATGACCTCTGACGCGCCGGGCATTCACGCCACAGGTGCGTCAGCATGCCACACCCGTGACATGCCTTCGGCGCATCACAGTCCCTCGCCTCGTGCTCCGTAGATCCACAATACCTACACTTCTTTGTGCTACACGAGGCGAGGATATGACCATAGGCCATACAACGCCTGCAGAACGGGGGCTGACGTGCATAATACAACGTCCCCCTGTCAGCCCCCAGGGAGAACATCGCCGGCGGATGGAGGTAGCCTCCCAACCCCCCAGGGTCCTCCCTGAAGCAACGGCCTGATACCTCTCTTCCCATCCCAGAAGCCCAGGGAGTCCCTGAGGAGCCTCGCCGTTGAGGACATTGTCCATGTAACGCCCAAGGAAAGTCCTCACCTCATCGTCCTTCACATGAGGGTTATACATATTAACCGTGACCACCCGGAAATTGGTTTTTCCCAGGCTGGTCACCTCGTAATAGCGCATCGGTCCATCCTTTCCCACTTCTCTCGCCCTCCTCATTACCCTCCTCGTACTTGTCTTCTTTGTGGAGGGTCACGTCAAAAGCCACCTCCAGTGGGTTCGCCTGGAGGCACAACACTTCCCCCACCTGCAACTTTAGGATCCCGATCAATATTGTTCTCCCAAAGGTCTCCCTCCCAAACGGTTCCATCTCCTTGTTCCTCCAGGCGAACCTCACTGTGTTCGCTATCCCGATTCCAGGCGTCTTGTTGGGAGCATGTCGAGCCATTTTTAAACCAAGAAAAAAGGTTTCCACCTCCTCGAAAAAAGCTCTCTTGAAAAGAAGCCTCTAGAAAAAAAATTCTTTTATACCGGAAAAAAAGGGAAAACCCGTTTCCCCACACTCCAACCTTTTCCTCCCTCCTGCCTTCCTTCGACCTTTTGGCTCAGCGGGCTCTGGGGCACCTCGGTACCAAGCTTGATCTGAGCCAAAAGGCCGAGAAGCGATAACCCACAAATTGACCCCTGCACCCGCCGGGCCCCCGGGGGTCTCGGCAGACCTCAGCGGTTTGGCAAAAGTTGTCTCCTCCCCACCCGACGCTTCCCTGGTGACAGGCGGGTGTTTTTTTTAACAAGTCGCTAATGCGTCTTTAAGTCACTAGCTCTTTAAGCCTAGTGCGACTATTTGTTCAAAGCCCGGAAAACACGTCAGTCGTCGTCGGGCTTGAACTCAATTGCCCGCGCGACTACTTTGAGTGGAAAAATACGCCGGTCGGTCGGTCGGTCGGTCAGCCGGCTTCAAGTCAAACGCCTGAGCAAAAAGTCTCGGCGTCATCTCTGTCAATTTCTCTTGAAACAAGATACCGGGCTCTGCCAGAAGCAAAGCCCTTCCAAAAATATGTTGAACTCGTAAGTGTTCCTCTCCACGGAAGTCTTTAGTAAAAGGCGAAAGGCTTGTGCGTAATGAAGAGAAACCAGAGTCGTATGGAAGTCAGAGGTCGGGGCCCGAGACACACACTGTGCACTCTAGGCCGGGTGCCCGCGGGTGGTTCCCGAACCCACTCTTCCAAGTTTGAGGGCTGTGGGTAAAAATTCAAAGACAGACAGACAGACAGACAGACAGACAGACAGACAGACAGACAGACAATCCTGGTGAAGTGATTGTATTTTTTGGGGGGGGGCCAAAAACAGAGACAGACAGACAGACAGACAGACAGACAGACAGACAGACAGACAGACAGACAGACAATCCTGGTGAAGTGATTGTATTTTTTGGGGGGGTCAAAAACAGAGACAGACAGACAGACAGACAGACAGACAGACAGACAGACAGACAGACAGACAATCCTGGTGAAGTGATTGTATTTTTTGGGGGGGTCAAAAACAGAGACAGACAGACAGACAGACAGACAGACAGACAGACAGACAGACAGACAGACAATCCTGGTGAAGTGATTGTAATTTTTTGGGGGGGGTCAAAAACAGACAGACACACACACACACACAGAGACACACACACAGAGACACACACACACACACACACACACACACAGAGACACACACACACACACACACACACACACAGAGACACACACACACACACACACACACACAATCCTGGCCAATGTTTTTTTTTTTTTTTTTTTTTTTTTTTTTTTTTTAAGTAAAATGGCGGGAAAACGGGGGACCCCATGAAGGGGGCTTCGCCCTTGTTTCAGTTTGGATGATTCTTCTTTTTTCATTCCTTCTCTTCTTCTGCTAGCTGTTTTACATAGCTTTGCGTATTTCTTTTTCCTTGACAATGAGAGAAAAGTGTTGCACCGTTCCCGGAGGTACTGCAATACCGGGTCGATGCGTGGAGCGGACGGAGCAAGCCCCATTTCCGACTCCCTGTTCGAAAAATCCATTTAATATGTAGTCCCCCGATGGGGGACGTATCAGATATTAAACTGATAAGAACAGATTTTTTTTTTTTTTTGGAAAAGTTTTTATTATCACAATTCCTTTAAGGACAGCTCACATATGTTTGTACATCATTATATACACATAAAAACGGCATGAACGCATAAAACACAGCATTTGAAGATTTCATTTAAATTTGTAAAAAAGTACATGTTGTTAAAACCAATAAAAACAACCATGATTAAAAGTACTTTTCATTGTGGAAAACATCAAATCTGTAAAAGCCATTTAAAATGTGTACAAATGATTTAACAAGGTAAAACATTTTTAAGACATGAAAAACATGTTAAAAAGTCACTTGCTAAGAGGCTGTCTTCGGTCCTTTGTACAGGAGCGGGGTGAGTCCTTATCAAACTTGCCTCCTCCTGCTCTCCCGAATCAATCATCGTCCCGTCCTTAGGGGCCCAGAGGAGATGCCTCCCCTAGGTGCATCGCCCTAGGCGCCGCAGCGCTGTCAGGCCGTGGCCGCAGGGACCTTGGGTGTTGTGGGGGACCCTTCGCCTGGGGTCGAGGCCCCCTTCCTTCTGTACCACCCCAGGGCCTCTGTGGCTACCATGGCCACTGCCTGGGGGGTGGTGTCGACCTGTTTCGCTACCAGCAGGTTGCGGGAGGACCACAGTGCTGCCTTCAGACACGTGAGGGTGGGCCAGAGCTTGGTGAAGGCCTTTGATGGAATGGGCCTTCGGCCCACCCCATACAGCACGAGCTGGGGCGTTAGGTCCTCCCCTGCTGGCAGACACGAGGAGATCAGGGGGCCTACTTCCTTCCACAGGTCCCTAGCGGCTCTGCACTCCCAGAGCAAGTGCCTCACCGACTCTTCTTGGCCACAGCCTGGTCGGGGGCACGCGGATGTCCTCGCCATGCCCCGGGAGTGCATAACGGCCCTGACCGGGAGGATCTCGTGGGCGACCATCCAGGACAGGTCCCGGTGCTGATTCAGGAGAGCAGGATGGGCCACATTACGCCAAACCGTTGTGGGCTCGCCTATAGCAAGCCCGCGCACTGGACACACTGGTTCCCGGTCCTGCACAAGAGAGAGAAGAGAGCGATGTTTAGTTAAAACTGTGACTGCTTCTTTTTCCAATTTAAAATGTCTTAAAAACTTCTGGAGCTGGGCGTAGTGTGTGGGAAGCAGGAAAGAGACTGGGGCTCGCAGGTCGACTGGGATCAGCCTCAGAGTCCTGAGGTAAGATCCCAGCCAGAACCGTGCGAGGGCCTGAGTCTTATTGATGGCCAGGGAGGTGGCAAGAGTGAGGTGTAACGCTGTGTAGCGGCTGCCCAGGAACAAGTAGAGGTCAGGCAAGCCTTTCCCCCCCTTGGACCTGGGCCTCTTGACCACCTCCCTCCTCAGCCTCTCCCACTTGCTCCCCCACAAGAAGTAAAACAGCATCCGCTCCAGGGCTAAAAGAGTTCTCCTAGGGGGGATAAAAACAGAACTGATTAATAAAAGCACAGGTAAAATCACTGCTTTAATGATTAAAACCTTGCCCTCAAAAGTCAGCTGTCGTAGTCCCCAAAAACCCAGTCTCTGTCTTACTGTCCCCAGGGTCCCACTCCAATTTCCGCTCCCTCCTCCCTCCTGGTCAAACTTTACCCCCAGTACCCTTATGTCCGTCGTTTTAACCGTCAGTGGTAGTCTGGTCAAGTCTGGGTCTGCCCACGGTCCGAAAAATTGGGCCTCTGTCTTGTCTCTGTTCAGTCTCGCCCCAGAGGCTCGTCCGTACCAGTCAGTCCTGTCCAGGGTCCTGTCGACGGATAAAAGGTCGGTGCATAAAATGTTGACGTCGTCCATGTAAAATACGCACTTGGCGGTCATCCCCCCACTCCCCGGGATCCCCACCCCACTGATCCGTTGGTCCCTTCTCAAGACCTGTGCCAGTGGTTCAATACAGGCCACAAACAGAAGAGGAGATAACGGACAGCCCTGACGGACGCCGCAGTGTACTCCCACTGCCTTTGACAGATGCCCATTTACAAGGATTTTGCTGGTGATGTCGCCGTACAGCAGTCCCACCCAAGCTAAAAACCTGTCCGGGAAACCCATTTTTTGCAGTACCTTAAAGAGGTACTGGTGCGAGACCCGATCAAAGGCTTTTTCAAAATCTAAATTTAGGACTACAAGCCGCATATTTCTGTCTCTCGCATAACAGATGGCATCTCGGATCAGTATCAGGCTGTCCGTGATCTTCCTTCCGGGAATGGCACAGGTTTGATCCGGGTGGATCACCTCCCCTAAAACAGAAGACATTCTGAGTGTTAAAACCTTGGTAAAAAGTTTACAATCAAAATTTAAAAGGGTTATCGGTCTCCAGTTCTTTAGGTCTGTCCTGTCGTTTTTCTTATATAAAAGAGTCACGATCCCCACTCTAAAACTGTCAGGTAGTCTGTCAAGGTATTCAAAGTCAGTAAAAACAGTCAAAAGTTCGTCGGCTAAAACATCCCAAAAGGTCAGATAAAACTCCAAGGGGAGGCCATCCTCCCCCGGTGACTTACCCCTCTTAAAATGCTTCAGTCCTTGGTCAATTTCTGTCCTCGTCAAGTCTTTTGTCAGGTCGTCTGTGTTGGGTAAGGTCTTGTCAATGTATGTTAAAACGTCCCCCATTGTTTCCTCGCATACATCTTTTACCCCAAACAGTTCCCCATAAAAATCCTCGACTACTTTTTCCATTCCTTCTGTGTCTGTTTTTAAAACCCCATCTTTATCTTTTAACCCTGTCATTATCCTACCCTTACTAACTATCTTCTTAAAAAAGTACCTTGTGCACTTCTCCCCCTCTTCTAGTTCCCTTTCCTTGCTTCTTAAAATAACCCCTTTGCTTTTTTGTTCTGCTAAAAGTGCCATTTCCTTTTTAACTAGTTTAATTTCGTGGTTAAAATCAAAGCCCTGTTGGCCTAGATTAAAATACCTTTCCAGTCGCTTTTGCAGTCCCACCATGCATCTATCTTTTTCTTTACTTTTCTTCTTTCCTATTTCTCTAAAGAAAGTCCTCGTCCTACCCTTCACCATTTCCCACCATTGTGCTCGTGTGTCAAAGAAGTCCTGTAGCGTCTGCCACTGGCTGAACTGCTCCCTGTACTGACTAACTACTCTATCATCTTCTAAAAGGGAACAGTTCAATTTCCAGGGCCCTCTTCCCACAGTCACACCCGAAGTTAGTGAAAGGGTGCACGTCAGCATTACGTGATCTGAGAAAAAGGCAGGGGTTATTCTAGCATCAGTTGGGGGGCAGTCCCGGGTAAACAGATAGTCAATGCGAGAGGCTCTGGTGCCGTCACCACTGGTCCAGGTGAAGCCCTCCTCTCTTGGATGCAGGGTTTTAAAACAGTCGGTCAGTTTAAAATCCCTGCACAGCCCTTGCAATAAAACACTTGACCTATCTACCTTAAAATCCTCTCCCGCCCCTCTCCTGTCTGCTCTACTTAAAACACAATTAAAATCCCCACCCACGACTAGAGGATCCCTCCCTAGCAGGTGGGACTGCAAGTCTTCTAAAAGTGCGCACCGGTCATGTTTGTCATTAAAACCATACACATTTAGCATGTTAAAATCTCTCCCCATAAAAGTACAATTGGCTAAAAGAGCACGCCCACCTACCACCACCGTGCTCCCCCTCACCACCACCTGTGGGGTCTTGATTAAAATGGCAACACCGTCGTTTTTATTAAAATTTGAGCCACTCCAAATGGAGGGCCCATGCTGCCACTTGTCCTCCCATTTCCTATAAGAGGATAAAAAGGGTAGACCACACTCCTGTAATAAAAACACATCTGAATTAAACCTTTCTAAAAAGGATAAAACCGACTGTGCTCTTCTTTCTGTTTTTATGCTTCTCACATTTATGGTGGTGATGTTAAAAGCCATAAGAGGGGTGAGTAAAAACAGTGCTTAAAAGAAAAGGCATTTAAACAGTTAAAAGGGGGTTACTTGTCTAGTGCTTCCTCTCTCTCCCGCCGGGGTAACGGGGGATGGCAGGGAGAGGAGGTTAAAACAGGACTTAAAAAGGAGATTGTGTTGGGGGAGTTGGGAGGGAAGGTTCTGGGTTCTTCCTCCCCCTGGGAGCTCTCCCATTCCAATTTGCCCTTTTTTTCATCGCCTTGTTCGGGGTCGGAGAGCTCCTCAGCATTTCTTTTTCGTGGGGGGAGGTGTTCTTCCAGAATCTCCACTCCCTCTCCCGTATCTCCTGACGCTGTCTCCACAGCTTTCTCTGACACAGTCTCCATACTGTCTGACCCACTTGGGGAGTTCTCACTCAAGACCTCTCCGGGGCCGTCTTTCTCGGCCCTTTCTCCTTCAGGGGTCACATTAATCTGGGGCAGGGGGATTGGGGGGGAGGGGGTTTTGTCCTCTCCTCCCACTTTTTCCACCACTGCACCTTCCGCGCCCTCCACTACCACCGGCTCCACCACTACCTCCTCAACCACCACCGGCTCCACCACCACCTCCTCGGCAACTGCCGTTCCCTCCCCTTGGCGCTCAGAAGCCCGGTCCGCGGCCGCCGTCTCCCTCCTCTCGGCCCTGACCTTATTGGCCCAGGAGAAGGGGCAGCCGCGGATGAGGTGGGACCGCTCGCCACAGAGGTTGCACGACCTTCCGTTCGTGCACTCCTCGTAGCGGTGGCCCACCTCCCGGCACTTCATGCAGACGACCTTTTTACAGGCCTCTGCGAGATGGCCATGTTCACCACACTTACGGCACAGCTTAGGCTGGTCCTGGTAGTGAACATGGCCCCTATTCTCTCCGAGGACTGTGGTGGATGGGATGGCTTTCAACCCACCATAGCCCCCGGGGTCCTCCCTCTGCTGGACAGTAACCCTCCAGGCCCCTGTCCAGATCCCATCGGGATCCTTCACCTGGACCAAGGGCCCCTTCACATTGCAGTACCTGCCCAGCCATACTGCAACGTCCTCCGGCTGTACGGTTTCGTTATACATACGGATAATAACGGTTTTAATGCTATTATCCGTCAGCTTGGTCACCTCAAACATTGCTGTGAGGGACCCCTGGATGTTCAGGGAGTTCTGGAGTTGCCCCCAGAACTCCCGCAGGAAGCTGGCGTTGGCAAAGCTGACATCGAAGCCCTTCCCATAGGGAAGGGCTAAGATGCAGTTTACCTGCGCGGGGTGGAAACCGAGCTCTTTCTGGAGGAATTTTCTGGAGAAATCCAATCGGGATAACTCCATTATTTTCCCTCCCTTCTCCTTTAAAAGGAGGCGCACTGCATGGTGCCTCCTCATGCCAACCTGTGCTGCTGACATGATGGAGGCCCACTCCCTTTACAGCCCAACACCAGTGAAAAGGGGGGGGGAGGGGAAGGGGAAAAGGGGAGGGGAAAGGAAGGAAGGGGGGCGGGGGGAGGGAGAGGGTGTTGGGAAAAAGGGAAGGAGTGAAAGACAACCGAGGGAGCTGGCAGGCTCAGGTAGACTAAGCTAACAGGGCCTACCAGCACCACGGAACACACAACAAACTATCTGGCACAGCACCAAACTAATCTTATTGACAATGGGAAAGGACACTAGGAGGGGAATTTTTTGTTTTATATTTTCCACAGGGGGGAGGGCACAAAAGGGAAAGACAAAAATAAACCACACAAACAAACTAAAGGCTAGAATGCTAGCAGGCCACACCAGCAGGCCAGGCTAGGCCTACCAGCTGGCAGGCCCACCAGCCAAGAGGCCTCAAAACAAAAAACCAACAAGGCACACAAACCAAGAGGGAAGACAACCTAGGGGGTAAGACTAACAAAACAAATTAAATAAAGTAAAAGGGAAGTGAAGGGATGACAACAACAAAAGGACAAACTGACTAAACAACACCTACCAAACATGAGGGACAAGAAGGCTAGCAGGCCTCACCAGCCGGCCAGGCTAGGCTAACCAGGCAGCAGGCTAGCTAGCAAAATGTCCCCCAGTTGGCAACACAAACAACAAGAAACTGAACAAAAGGAAATTTGGGGGATAAACTAAGGGTACAAGGTGGATGGGAACAAAGAATAAACAGTCAAACAATGCCTGCCACGCCTAAGGGGCCAGGAGGCTTGCAGACCAGGCTAAGCTAAAGCTAGCAGGCCGACAAGCCAGAAAGCCACCCCAGCTAGCAGACAACACACAACTGAAGACAATGGGAGGAGCTAAGGAGGGGACTATAGGATACACGGGGGAGGAGAGATGCAAAACAGGACAAGCAGGGGAAAACACAAAATAAATGTAATAACTAAAGAAAAAGGACCAGAGGGCCTTTAAACTCACCCTACAGGTGCTGGTGCACCTGTAGTCCACCACCAAGACCACCACCTAACCCAGGACAAAGAATAAACAAAGGTGAGACAAAAAACAACAATAATGACAATAAATGATGATTTTAACAAAAATAAATAGCACAATTTTCCCGGGCGCCCTCCGGCCTGTGATCGCTTCTCTGATCAAGTGCAGCACTGGCAAGGTAACTACACTTGATCTGAGCCAAAAGGCCGAGAAGCGATAACCCACAAATTGACCCCTGCACCCGCCGGGCCCCCGGGGGTCTCGGCAGACCTCAGCGGTTTGGCAAAAGTTGTCTCCTCCCCACCCGACGTTTCCCTGGTGACAGGCGGGTGTTTTTTTTAACAAGTCGCTAATGCGTCTTTAAGTCACTAGCTCTTTAAGCCTAGTGCGACTATTTGTTCAAAGCCCGGAAAACACGTCAGTCGTCGTCGGGCTTGAACTCAATTGCCCGAGCGACTACTTTGAGTGGAAAAATACGCCGGTCGGTCGGTCGGTCGGTCGGTCGGTCGGTCAGCCGGCTTCAAGTCAAACGCCTGAGCAAAAAGTCTCGGCGTCATCTCTGTCAATTTCTCTTGAAACAAGATACCGGGCTCTGCCAGAAGCAAAGCCCTTCCAAAAATATGTTGAACTCGTAAGTGTTCCTCTCCACGGAAGTCTTTAGTAAAAGGCGAAAGGCTTGTGCGTAATGAAGAGAAACCAGAGTCGTATGGAAGTCAGAGGTCGGGGCCCGAGACACACACTGTGCACTCTAGGCCGGGTGCCCGCGGGTGGTTCCCGAACCCACTCTTCCAAGTTTGAGGGCTGTGGGTAAAAATTCAAAGACAGACAGACAGACAGACAGACAGACAGACAGACAGACAGACAGACAATCCTGGTGAAGTGATTGTATTTTTTGGGGGGGGGTCAAAAACAGAGACAGACAGACAGACAGACAGACAGACAGACAGACAGACAGACAGACAATCCTGGTGAAGTGATTGTATTTTTTGGGGGGGTCAAAAACAGAGACAGACAGACAGACAGACAGACAGACAGACAGACAGACAGACAGACAGACAATCCTGGTGAAGTGATTGTATTTTTTGGGGGGGTCAAAAACAGAGACAGACAGACAGACAGACAGACAGACAGACAGACAGACAGACAGACAGACAATCCTGGTGAAGTGATTGTAATTTTTTGGGGGGGGTCAAAAACAGACAGACACACACACACACACAGAGACACACACACAGAGACACACACACACACACACACACACACAGAGACACACACACACACACACACACACACACAGAGACACACACACACACACACACACACACACAATCCTGGCCAATGTTTTTTTTTTTTTTTTTTTTTTTTTTTTTTTTTTTAAGTAAAATGGCGGGAAAACGGGGGACCCCATGAAGGGGGCTTCGCCCTTGTTTCAGTTTGGATGATTCTTCTTTTTTCATTCCTTCTCTTCTTCTGCTAGCTGTTTTACATAGCTTTGCGTATTTCTTTTTCCTTGACAATGAGAGAAAAGTGTTGCACCGTTCCCGGAGGTACTGCAATACCGGGTCGATGCGTGGAGCGGACGGAGCAAGCCCCATTTCCGACTCCCTGTTCGAAAAATCCATTTAATATGTAGTCCCCCGATGGGGGACGTATCAGATATTAAACTGATAAGAACAGATTTTTTTTTTTTTTTTTTTGGAAAAGTTTTTATTATCACAATTCCTTTAAGGACAGCTCACATATGTTTGTACATCATTATATACACATAAAAACGGCATGAACGCATAAAACACAGCATTTGAAGATTTCATTTAAATTTGTAAAAAAGTACATGTTGTTAAAACCAATAAAAACAACCATGATTAAAAGTACTTTTCATTGTGGAAAACATCAAATCTGTAAAAGCCATTTAAAATGTGTACAAATGATTTAACAAGGTAAAACATTTTTAAGACATGAAAAACATGTTAAAAAGTCACTTGCTAAGAGGCTGTCTTCGGTCCTTTGTACAGGAGCGGGGTGAGTCCTTATCAAACTTGCCTCCTCCTGCTCTCCCGAATCAATCATCGTCCCGTCCTTAGGGGCCCAGAGGAGATGCCTCCCCTAGGTGCATCGCCCTAGGCGCCGCAGCGCTGTCAGGCCGTGGCCGCAGGGACCTTGGGTGTTGTGGGGGACCCTTCGCCTGGGGTCGAGGCCCCCTTCCTTCTGTACCACCCCAGGGCCTCTGTGGCTACCATGGCCACTGCCTGGGGGGTGGTGTCGACCTGTTTCGCTACCAGCAGGTTGCGGGAGGACCACAGTGCTGCCTTCAGACACGTGAGGGTGGGCCAGAGCTTGGTGAAGGCCTTTGATGGAATGGGCCTTCGGCCCACCCCATACAGCACGAGCTGGGGCGTTAGGTCCTCCCCTGCTGGCAGACACGAGGAGATCAGGGGGCCTACTTCCTTCCACAGGTCCCTAGCGGCTCTGCACTCCCAGAGCAAGTGCCTCACCGACTCTTCTTGGCCACAGCCTGGTCGGGGGCACGCGGATGTCCTCGCCATGCCCCGGGAGTGCATAACGGCCCTGACCGGGAGGATCTCGTGGGCGACCATCCAGGACAGGTCCCGGTGCTGATTCAGGAGAGCAGGATGGGCCACATTACGCCAAACCGTTGTGGGCTCGCCTATAGCAAGCCCGCGCACTGGACACACTGGTTCCCGGTCCTGCACAAGAGAGAGAAGAGAGCGATGTTTAGTTAAAACTGTGACTGCTTCTTTTTCCAATTTAAAATGTCTTAAAAACTTCTGGAGCTGGGCGTAGTGTGTGGGAAGCAGGAAAGAGACTGGGGCTCGCAGGTCGACTGGGATCAGCCTCAGAGTCCTGAGGTAAGATCCCAGCCAGAACCGTGCGAGGGCCTGAGTCTTATTGATGGCCAGGGAGGTGGCAAGAGTGAGGTGTAACGCTGTGTAGCGGCTGCCCAGGAACAAGTAGAGGTCAGGCAAGCCTTTCCCCCCCTTGGACCTGGGCCTCTTGACCACCTCCCTCCTCAGCCTCTCCCACTTGCTCCCCCACAAGAAGTAAAACAGCATCCGCTCCAGGGCTAAAAGAGTTCTCCTAGGGGGGATAAAAACAGAACTGATTAATAAAAGCACAGGTAAAATCACTGCTTTAATGATTAAAACCTTGCCCTCAAAAGTCAGCTGTCGTAGTCCCCAAAAACCCAGTCTCTGTCTTACTGTCCCCAGGGTCCCACTCCAATTTCCGCTCCCTCCTCCCTCCTGGTCAAACTTTACCCCCAGTACCCTTATGTCCGTCGTTTTAACCGTCAGTGGTAGTCTGGTCAAGTCTGGGTCTGCCCACGGTCCGAAAAATTGGGCCTCTGTCTTGTCTCTGTTCAGTCTCGCCCCAGAGGCTCGTCCGTACCAGTCAGTCCTGTCCAGGGTCCTGTCGACGGATAAAAGGTCGGTGCATAAAATGTTGACGTCGTCCATGTAAAATACGCACTTGGCGGTCATCCCCCCACTCCCCGGGATCCCCACCCCACTGATCCGTTGGTCCCTTCTCAAGACCTGTGCCAGTGGTTCAATACAGGCCACAAACAGAAGAGGAGATAACGGACAGCCCTGACGGACGCCGCAGTGTACTCCCACTGCCTTTGACAGATGCCCATTTACAAGGATTTTGCTGGTGATGTCGCCGTACAGCAGTCCCACCCAAGCTAAAAACCTGTCCGGGAAACCCATTTTTTGCAGTACCTTAAAGAGGTACTGGTGCGAGACCCGATCAAAGGCTTTTTCAAAATCTAAATTTAGGACTACAAGCCGCATATTTCTGTCTCTCGCATAACAGATGGCATCTCGGATCAGTATCAGGCTGTCCGTGATCTTCCTTCCGGGAATGGCACAGGTTTGATCCGGGTGGATCACCTCCCCTAAAACAGAAGACATTCTGAGTGTTAAAACCTTGGTAAAAAGTTTACAATCAAAATTTAAAAGGGTTATCGGTCTCCAGTTCTTTAGGTCTGTCCTGTCGTTTTTCTTATATAAAAGAGTCACGATCCCCACTCTAAAACTGTCAGGTAGTCTGTCAAGGTATTCAAAGTCAGTAAAAACAGTCAAAAGTTCGTCGGCTAAAACATCCCAAAAGGTCAGATAAAACTCCAAGGGGAGGCCATCCTCCCCCGGTGACTTACCCCTCTTAAAATGCTTCAGTCCTTGGTCAATTTCTGTCCTCGTCAAGTCTTTTGTCAGGTCGTCTGTGTTGGGTAAGGTCTTGTCAATGTATGTTAAAACGTCCCCCATTGTTTCCTCGCATACATCTTTTACCCCAAACAGTTCCCCATAAAAATCCTCGACTACTTTTTCCATTCCTTCTGTGTCTGTTTTTAAAACCCCATCTTTATCTTTTAACCCTGTCATTATCCTACCCTTACTAACTATCTTCTTAAAAAAGTACCTTGTGCACTTCTCCCCCTCTTCTAGTTCCCTTTCCTTGCTTCTTAAAATAACCCCTTTGCTTTTTTGTTCTGCTAAAAGTGCCATTTCCTTTTTAACTAGTTTAATTTCGTGGTTAAAATCAAAGCCCTGTTGGCCTAGATTAAAATACCTTTCCAGTCGCTTTTGCAGTCCCACCATGCATCTATCTTTTTCTTTACTTTTCTTCTTTCCTATTTCTCTAAAGAAAGTCCTCGTCCTACCCTTCACCATTTCCCACCATTGTGCTCGTGTGTCAAAGAAGTCCTGTAGCGTCTGCCACTGGCTGAACTGCTCCCTGTACTGACTAACTACTCTATCATCTTCTAAAAGGGAACAGTTCAATTTCCAGGGCCCTCTTCCCACAGTCACACCCGAAGTTAGTGAAAGGGTGCACGTCAGCATTACGTGATCTGAGAAAAAGGCAGGGGTTATTCTAGCATCAGTTGGGGGGCAGTCCCGGGTAAACAGATAGTCAATGCGAGAGGCTCTGGTGCCGTCACCACTGGTCCAGGTGAAGCCCTCCTCTCTTGGATGCAGGGTTTTAAAACAGTCGGTCAGTTTAAAATCCCTGCACAGCCCTTGCAATAAAACACTTGACCTATCTACCTTAAAATCCTCTCCCGCCCCTCTCCTGTCTGCTCTACTTAAAACACAATTAAAATCCCCACCCACGACTAGAGGATCCCTCCCTAGCAGGTGGGACTGCAAGTCTTCTAAAAGTGCGCACCGGTCATGTTTGTCATTAAAACCATACACATTTAGCATGTTAAAATCTCTCCCCATAAAAGTACAATTGGCTAAAAGAGCACGCCCACCTACCACCACCGTGCTCCCCCTCACCACCACCTGTGGGGTCTTGATTAAAATGGCAACACCGTCGTTTTTATTAAAATTTGAGCCACTCCAAATGGAGGGCCCATGCTGCCACTTGTCCTCCCATTTCCTATAAGAGGATAAAAAGGGTAGACCACACTCCTGTAATAAAAACACATCTGAATTAAACCTTTCTAAAAAGGATAAAACCGACTGTGCTCTTCTTTCTGTTTTTATGCTTCTCACATTTATGGTGGTGATGTTAAAAGCCATAAGAGGGGTGAGTAAAAACAGTGCTTAAAAGAAAAGGCATTTAAACAGTTAAAAGGGGGTTACTTGTCTAGTGCTTCCTCTCTCTCCCGCCGGGGTAACGGGGGATGGCAGGGAGAGGAGGTTAAAACAGGACTTAAAAAGGAGATTGTGTTGGGGGAGTTGGGAGGGAAGGTTCTGGGTTCTTCCTCCCCCTGGGAGCTCTCCCATTCCAATTTGCCCTTTTTTTCATCGCCTTGTTCGGGGTCGGAGAGCTCCTCAGCATTTCTTTTTCGTGGGGGGAGGTGTTCTTCCAGAATCTCCACTCCCTCTCCCGTATCTCCTGACGCTGTCTCCACAGCTTTCTCTGACACAGTCTCCATACTGTCTGACCCACTTGGGGAGTTCTCACTCAAGACCTCTCCGGGGCCGTCTTTCTCGGCCCTTTCTCCTTCAGGGGTCACATTAATCTGGGGCAGGGGGATTGGGGGGGAGGGGGTTTTGTCCTCTCCTCCCACTTTTTCCACCACTGCACCTTCCGCGCCCTCCACTACCACCGGCTCCACCACTACCTCCTCAACCACCACCGGCTCCACCACCACCTCCTCGGCAACTGCCGTTCCCTCCCCTTGGCGCTCAGAAGCCCGGTCCGCGGCCGCCGTCTCCCTCCTCTCGGCCCTGACCTTATTGGCCCAGGAGAAGGGGCAGCCGCGGATGAGGTGGGACCGCTCGCCACAGAGGTTGCACGACCTTCCGTTCGTGCACTCCTCGTAGCGGTGGCCCACCTCCCGGCACTTCATGCAGACGACCTTTTTACAGGCCTCTGCGAGATGGCCATGTTCACCACACTTACGGCACAGCTTAGGCTGGTCCTGGTAGTGAACATGGCCCCTATTCTCTCCGAGGACTATGGTGGATGGGATGGCTTTCAACCCACCATAGCCCCCGGGGTCCTCCCTCTGCTGGACAGTAACCCTCCAGGCCCCTGTCCAGATCCCATCGGGATCCTTCACCTGGACCAAGGGCCCCTTCACATTGCAGTACCTGCCCAGCCATACTGCAACGTCCTCCGGCTGTACGGTTTCGTTATACATACGGATAATAACGGTTTTAATGCTATTATCCGTCAGCTTGGTCACCTCAAACATTGCTGTGAGGGACCCCTGGATGTTCAGGGAGTTCTGGAGTTGCCCCCAGAACTCCCGCAGGAAGCTGGCGTTGGCAAAGCTGACATCGAAGCCCTTCCCATAGGGAAGGGCTAAGATGCAGTTTACCTGCGCGGGGTGGAAACCGAGCTCTTTCTGGAGGAATTTTCTGGAGAAATCCAATCGGGATAACTCCATTATTTTCCCTCCCTTCTCCTTTAAAAGGAGGCGCACTGCATGGTGCCTCCTCATGCCAACCTGTGCTGCTGACATGATGGAGGCCCACTCCCTTTACAGCCCAACACCAGTGAAAAGGGGGGGGGAGGGGAAGGGGAAAAGGGGAGGGGAAAGGAAGGAAGGGGGGCGGGGGGAGGGAGAGGGTGTTGGGAAAAAGGGAAGGAGTGAAAGACAACCGAGGGAGCTGGCAGGCTCAGGTAGACTAAGCTAACAGGGCCTACCAGCACCACGGAACACACAACAAACTATCTGGCACAGCACCAAACTAATCTTATTGACAATGGGAAAGGACACTAGGAGGGGAATTTTTTTGTTTTATATTTTCCACAGGGGGGAGGGCACAAAAGGGAAAGACAAAAATAAACCACACAAACAAACTAAAGGCTAGAATGCTAGCAGGCCACACCAGCAGGCCAGGCTAGGCCTACCAGCTGGCAGGCCCACCAGCCAAGAGGCCTCAAAACAAAAAACCAACAAGGCACACAAACCAAGAGGGAAGACAACCTAGGGGGTAAGACTAACAAAACAAATTAAATAAAGTAAAAGGGAAGTGAAGGGATGACAACAACAAAAGGACAAACTGACTAAACAACACCTACCAAACATGAGGGACAAGAAGGCTAGCAGGCCTCACCAGCCGGCCAGGCTAGGCTAACCAGGCAGCAGGCTAGCTAGCAAAATGTCCCCCAGTTGGCAACACAAACAACAAGAAACTGAACAAAAGGAAATTTGGGGGATAAACTAAGGGTACAAGGTGGATGGGAACAAAGAATAAACAGTCAAACAATGCCTGCCACGCCTAAGGGGCCAGGAGGCTTGCAGACCAGGCTAAGCTAAAGCTAGCAGGCCGACAAGCCAGAAAGCCACCCCAGCTAGCAGACAACACACAACTGAAGACAATGGGAGGAGCTAAGGAGGGGACTATAGGATACACGGGGGAGGAGAGATGCAAAACAGGACAAGCAGGGGAAAACACAAAATAAATGTAATAACTAAAGAAAAAGGACCAGAGGGCCTTTAAACTCACCCTACAGGTGCTGGTGCACCTGTAGTCCACCACCAAGACCACCACCTAACCCAGGACAAAGAATAAACAAAGGTGAGACAAAAACAACAATAATGACAATAAATGATGATTTAACAAAAATAAATAGCACAATTTTCCCGGGCGCCCTCCGGCCTGTGATCGCTTCTCTGATCAAGTGCAGCACTGGCAAGGTAACTACACTTGATCTGAGCCAAAAGGCCGAGAAGCGATAACCCACAAATTGACCCCTGCACCCGCCGGGCCCCCGGGGGTCTCGGCAGACCTCAGCGGTTTGGCAAAAGTTGTCTCCTCCCCACCCGACGTTTCCCTGGTGACAGGCGGGTGTTTTTTTTAACAAGTCGCTAATGCGTCTTTAAGTCACTAGCTCTTTAAGCCTAGTGCGACTATTTGTTCAAAGCCCGGAAAACACGTCAGTCGTCGTCGGGCTTGAACTCAATTGCCCGAGCGACTACTTTGAGTGGAAAAATACGCCGGTCGGTCGGTCGGTCGGTCGGTCAGCCGGCTTCAAGTCAAACGCCTGAGCAAAAAGTCTCGGCGTCATCTCTGTCAATTTCTCTTGAAACAAGATACCGGGCTCTGCCAGAAGCAAAGCCCTTCCAAAAATATGTTGAACTCGTAAGTGTTCCTCTCCACGGAAGTCTTTAGTAAAAGGCGAAAGGCTTGTGCGTAATGAAGAGAAACCAGAGTCGTATGGAAGTCAGAGGTCGGGGCCCGAGACACACACTGTGCACTCTAGGCCGGGTGCCCGCGGGTGGTTCCCGAACCCACTCTTCCAAGTTTGAGGGCTGTGGGTAAAAATTCAAAGACAGACAGACAGACAGACAGACAGACAGACAGACAGACAATCCTGGTGAAGTGATTGTATTTTTTGGGGGGGGGTCAAAAACAGAGACAGACAGACAGACAGACAGACAGACAGACAGACAGACAGACAGACAGACAATCCTGGTGAAGTGATTGTATTTTTTGGGGGGGTCAAAAACAGAGACAGACAGACAGACAGACAGACAGACAGACAGACAGACAGACAGACAGACAATCCTGGTGAAGTGATTGTATTTTTTGGGGGGGTCAAAAACAGAGACAGACAGACAGACAGACAGACAGACAGACAGACAGACAGACAGACAATCCTGGTGAAGTGATTGTAATTTTTTGGGGGGGGTCAAAAACAGACAGACACACACACACACACAGAGACACACACACAGAGACACACACACACACACACACACACACAGAGACACACACACACACACACACACACACACAGAGACACACACACACACACACACACACACAATCCTGGCCAATGTTTTTTTTTTTTTTTTTTAAGTAAAATGGCGGGAAAACGGGGGACCCCATGAAGGGGGCTTCGCCCTTGTTTCAGTTTGGATGATTCTTCTTTTTTCATTCCTTCTCTTCTTCTGCTAGCTGTTTTACATAGCTTTGCGTATTTCTTTTTCCTTGACAATGAGAGAAAAGTGTTGCACCGTTCCCGGAGGTACTGCAATACCGGGTCGATGCGTGGAGCGGACGGAGCAAGCCCCATTTCCGACTCCCTGTTCGAAAAATCCATTTAATATGTAGTCCCCCGATGGGGGACGTATCAGATATTAAACTGATAAGAACAGATTTTTTTTTTTTTTACAAAATATATTTATTACGTTCCAAACCAAGCAAAATTTTCCACAAATCAATAAATTCAAACACAAATCCCAATAAACACAAAAATAGACATTTCAAAACTGTTCACCAATAACCAAGCCCAAAACCCATATCAAATAACCCAAAAAACACTCACCCTTTACTCCCGACCGACGGGGACGCCTCCTCCACTCCTGACGCTCCACCGTCGGCCACCATCCCCTCTCCCCTGGAAACAACACCACTACCCGGCACACCCACACTCTGTGCCTCGTGCCCCCCACTCAAATCTACCACTCCCCCCTCCTCCCGACTCCGGCCCGGGGACCCCATGCCCCTAAACAGGGAGCTTAAGCCTCCCTCACTCGCCCAATCCTGGGCCATTCCTGTGAGGTCCAGTTCAGACAGGGGTATAAAGGAGAAGGAAGAGGGAGCCCACGAGGGTCCTGCAACCTCCCCCTCCCCTCCCCCCTGATCTGCCTCCCCCCCTCTTTCTCCACACCTCCCCCTCAAGCTCTCCTTCCTCTTCGACCTCCTGTAATGTTTAGTAGCCGGCAAAAGGTTTTCATACCTCTTCCATATCTTACGACTTTTAATTCCCCCCATTTCAGTGTTCACCCAATCCTTCGCTCTCGTTACCTTCTCTGTCTCCTTTCTTTCTATCTCCTTCTTCTCCACCGCCGTCTTCTCAATCTCCTCCCTCTCTGTTTCCTTCTCCATCACCTTCCTCTCCACCTCCTTCTTCTCTTGCCCCTCCACTCTCATGTCTCCTTCCTCCTCCTGCTCCTTCTCTCCTTCTGCCTCCTGCTCCTCCTCTCCTTCAACCTCTCCTCCCAGCACCTTCTCTCCTTCATCCTCCTGGTCCTCCTCTCTTTCAGCCTCCTGCTCCTCCTCTCTTTCAGCCTCCTTCCCTTCCGGTTCCACTATGTCCATTTCTTCCTTTTCCTCTTCTGCTCCTGCTGTCGCTCTTTCCTTCTCCTCCTGCCGTGCGTCCCTTTTCTCCGTGCCTGTTCCTGGCTCTCTGTCCCCTCCTCTTCTTCCCCCATCCCCGGCTCTCGCTCCCCCCCCAGCTGCAGACGCGTATGACCGGTGACGCGCCGGGCATTCACGCCACAGGTGTGTTAGCATGCCACACCCGTGACATGCCCTCGGCGCGTCACAGTCCCCCGCCCCGTGCTCCGCAGATCCACAATACCTACATTTCTTTGTGCTGCACGAGGCGAGGATATGACCATAGGCCATACAACGCCTGCAGAACGGAGGCTGACGGGCATAATGCAATGTCCCCCGGTCAGCCCCCAGGGAGAACATAGCCGGAGGATGGAGGTAGCCCCCCAGACCTTTTGGGTCTTCTCGAAGGAGAGCCTGGTAGCTTCTCCTCCCCGTCCAAAACCCGAGCGTGTCCTTGAGGAGCCTTGCTGAGGAGATGTTGTTCATAAATCTCCCCAGGAAAGCCCTCACATCCTCTTCCTTTACATGTGGGTTATACATGTTAATGGTCACAACTCTAAAATTGTTCCTTGCCAGATTTGTTACGGCATAGTGACACATGGGCCTCTCCTTCTCCACTCTTCTCACTTTCTGCATTATCTCCTCATGTTTTCCCTCCGTATGCAGCGTTACCTCAAAAGCTCCCTCCAACGGGTTGTCATGGAGGCAAAAGACATCTTCTACCTTCAGTTGGAGCACCCCCATTAGCAGGTTCCTTCCAAAGGTTTCCCTCCCGAAAGGCTCCATGTCCTTCTCCTTCCATGTAAAACGCACTGTATTGGCCAGCCCGATTCCAGGGACCGATGCTGATGGTATCTTCCGAGCCATCTTCTCCGGAAGAATTGCCTCCTCAATAATCTCCAGCCTTCAAAAAGAAAACCGAGTAGAAACAAAAAAACTTTCCAAACCGGGAATTTTCTCCGCCCAAAAAACCCTATCGCCCTCCTATCTCCGACCTTTTGACTCAGCGAGCTCTGGGGCACCTCGGTACCAAGCTTGATCTGAGCCAAAAGGCCGAGAAGCGATAACCCACAAATTGACCCCTGCACCCGCCGGGCCCCCGGGGGTCTCGGCAGACCTCAGCGGTTTGGCAAAAGTTGTCTCCTCCCCACCCGACGTTTCCCTGGTGACAGGCGGGTGTTTTTTTTAACAAGTCGCTAATGCGTCTTTAAGTCACTAGCTCTTTAAGCCTAGTGCGACTATTTGTTCAAAGCCCGGAAAACACGTCAGTCGTCGTCGGGCTTGAACTCAATTGCCCGAGCGACTACTTTGAGTGGAAAAATACGCCGGTCGGTCGGTCGGTCGGTCGGTCGGTCGGTCGGTCGGTCAGCCGGCTTCAAGTCAAACGCCTGAGCAAAAAGTCTCGGCGTCATCTCTGTCAATTTCTCTTGAAACAAGATACCGGGCTCTGCCAGAAGCAAAGCCCTTCCAAAAATATGTTGAACTCGTAAGTGTTCCTCTCCACGGAAGTCTTTAGTAAAAGGCGAAAGGCTTGTGCGTAATGAAGAGAAACCAGAGTCGTATGGAAGTCAGAGGTCGGGGCCCGAGACACACACTGTGCACTCTAGGCCGGGTGCCCGCGGGTGGTTCCCGAACCCACTCTTCCAAGTTTGAGGGCTGTGGGTAAAAATTCAAAGACAGACAGACAGACAGACAGACAGACAGACAGACAGACAGACAATCCTGGTGAAGTGATTGTATTTTTTGGGGGGGGGTCAAAAACAGAGACAGACAGACAGACAGACAGACAGACAGACAGACAGACAGACAGACAGACAATCCTGGTGAAGTGATTGTATTTTTTGGGGGGGTCAAAAACAGAGACAGACAGACAGACAGACAGACAGACAGACAGACAGACAGACAGACAGACAATCCTGGTGAAGTGATTGTATTTTTTGGGGGGGTCAAAAACAGAGACAGACAGACAGACAGACAGACAGACAGACAGACAGACAGACAGACAATCCTGGTGAAGTGATTGTAATTTTTTGGGGGGGGTCAAAAACAGACAGACACACACACACACACAGAGACACACACACAGAGACACACACACACACACACACACACACAGAGACACACACACACACACACACACACACAGAGACACACACACACACACACACACACACAATCCTGGCCAATGTTTTTTTTTTTTTTTTTTAAGTAAAATGGCGGGAAAACGGGGGACCCCATGAAGGGGGCTTCGCCCTTGTTTCAGTTTGGATGATTCTTCTTTTTTCATTCCTTCTCTTCTTCTGCTAGCTGTTTTACATAGCTTTGCGTATTTCTTTTTCCTTGACAATGAGAGAAAAGTGTTGCACCGTTCCCGGAGGTACTGCAATACCGGGTCGATGCGTGGAGCGGACGGAGCAAGCCCCATTTCCGACTCCCTGTTCGAAAAATCCATTTAATATGTAGTCCCCCGATGGGGGACGTATCAGATATTAAACTGATAAGAACAGATACTACACTTGATCTGAGCCAAAAGGCCGAGAAGCGATAACCCACAAATTGACCCCTGCACCCGCCGGGCCCCCGGGGGTCTCGGCAGACCTCAGCGGTTTGGCAAAAGTTGTCTCCTCCCCACCCGACGTTTCCCTGGTGACAGGCGGGTGTTTTTTTTAACAAGTCGCTAATGCGTCTTTAAGTCACTAGCTCTTTAAGCCTAGTGCGACTATTTGTTCAAAGCCCGGAAAACACGTCAGTCGTCGTCGGGCTTGAACTCAATTGCCCGAGCGACTACTTTGAGTGGAAAAATACGCCGGTCGGTCGGTCGGTCGGTCGGTCGGTCGGTCAGCCGGCTTCAAGTCAAACGCCTGAGCAAAAAGTCTCGGCGTCATCTCTGTCAATTTCTCTTGAAACAAGATACCGGGCTCTGCCAGAAGCAAAGCCCTTCCAAAAATATGTTGAACTCGTAAGTGTTCCTCTCCACGGAAGTCTTTAGTAAAAGGCGAAAGGCTTGTGCGTAATGAAGAGAAACCAGAGTCGTATGGAAGTCAGAGGTCGGGGCCCGAGACACACACTGTGCACTCTAGGCCGGGTGCCCGCGGGTGGTTCCCGAACCCACTCTTCCAAGTTTGAGGGCTGTGGGTAAAAATTCAAAGACAGACAGACAGACAGACAGACAGACAGACAGACAGACAATCCTGGTGAAGTGATTGTATTTTTTGGGGGGGGGTCAAAAACAGAGACAGACAGACAGACAGACAGACAGACAGACAGACAGACAGACAGACAGACAATCCTGGTGAAGTGATTGTATTTTTTGGGGGGGTCAAAAACAGAGACAGACAGACAGACAGACAGACAGACAGACAGACAGACAGACAGACAGACAATCCTGGTGAAGTGATTGTATTTTTTGGGGGGGTCAAAAACAGAGACAGACAGACAGACAGACAGACAGACAGACAGACAGACAGACAGACAGACAATCCTGGTGAAGTGATTGTAATTTTTTGGGGGGGGTCAAAAACAGACAGACACACACACACACACAGAGACACACACACAGAGACACACACACACACACACACACACACAGAGACACACACACACACACACACACACACACAGAGACACACACACACACACACACACACACAATCCTGGCCAATGTTTTTTTTTTTTTTTTTAAGTAAAATGGCGGGAAAACGGGGGACCCCATGAAGGGGGCTTCGCCCTTGTTTCAGTTTGGATGATTCTTCTTTTTTCATTCCTTCTCTTCTTCTGCTAGCTGTTTTACATAGCTTTGCGTATTTCTTTTTCCTTGACAATGAGAGAAAAGTGTTGCACCGTTCCCGGAGGTACTGCAATACCGGGTCGATGCGTGGAGCGGACGGAGCAAGCCCCATTTCCGACTCCCTGTTCGAAAAATCCATTTAATATGTAGTCCCCCGATGGGGGACGTATCAGATATTAAACTGATAAGAACAGATTTTTTTTTTTTTTTACAAAAATTATTTATTACTTTCTATGCCGTTCAATACAAAACCATGTATCCAATCAAAATCATAACTAGGCATTTTTAATTGTAACACAAACCAAAAACCCTAAAACAAAGACCCAGGGAAACATCTTCCCTCTCCTTCTCACCTATAAACCAAAACCCATACTAACAACAAAAAAATCAAAATAAACTCACCCTATCCTCCCGACCGACGGGGACGCCTCCTCCACTCCTGACGCTCCGCCGTCGGCCACCATCCCCTCTCCTCTATTTACAGAATCAGTGCCTGGCACAAGCGAACACTGTGTCTTGTGCCCCCCACTTAAGTCTATCACCCTGCCCTCCTGGCTCTGGCCTGAGCACCCCATGCCCTCAAACAAAAAGTTAACCCCTTCCGCCATCCCCCACCCCTGGGCAATGCTTGGAAGGTCCAGCTCAGCCAGGGGTGTAAAAGAGCATGAAGGAGAGGGAGCCCACGAGGGCCCCGCATCCTCTCCACCCTGCCCTGCCCCCCCCCTACCATCCTTCCTCCTCCTGCTGCCCTTTTGTTCCCACTTCTTAGGTCTCTTTATCGGTGGAGGGCGCAGCCAGGGAACATCTCTGTCTGCGTCCGTCAGTCCCCCCCTCGCTTCGTTCATATTGTCCGCCAGCTCACCCCTCGCTTCCTTCACAGTGTCCGTCAGCCCCCCCACCATCTCCCTCAGCTCCTCTACCCGTGATCTCACCTCTTTACTGTCCCCCCACTCCTTCACTCCCTCTCCTTCTGGTCCCGCCACCACTTCTTTCTCTGTCTCCTTCCTTTCTGTCTCTTTCTTTTCCACCACCGTCTTCCCAGTCTCCTCCCTCTCTGTTGCCTTCTCCGTCTCCTTCCTCTCCACCGCCGTCTTCTCTGGCCCCTCCACTCTCATGTCTCCTTCCTCCTCCTGCTCCTTCTCTCCTTCAGCCGCCTGCTCCTCCTCTCCTTCAACCTCTCCCTCTCTTCCCAGCACCTTCTCCACCTGCTCCTCCTCTCCTTCCCCCGCTCCTCCCGGTACCTTTTCCTCCTCTTTTCGTGATGTTCCTGTTCCAGATCCCATGTCCGCTCCTCTTCCTCTACTTCCCACATCCCCCGCACCTGCTCCCCCTCCAGCCGCAGACGCGTATGACCCGTGACGAGCCGGGCACCTCCGCCACAGGTGTGTAACCGAGCCACACCCGTGGCAAGCCTTTGGCTCGTCACAATCCCTTGCCTCGTGCCCGCTCGACCCACAGAACCTGCAAATCCTTGTACTACACGAGGCAAGGGTATGACCATAGGCCATACAGCGCCTGCAAAATGGAGGCTGACGGGCATAATGTAACGTCCCCCTGTCAGCCCCCAGGGAGAACATCGCTGGGGGATGTAGGTACCCACCCAATCCCCTTGGGTCCTCCCTGAGAAGGGCCTGGAACCCTCTCCTCCCGTTCCAGAATCCCAGGGAGTCCCTGAGGCGCCTCGCTGAGGAAACATTGTCCATGTATCTGCCCAGAAAGGCCCTCACCTCTTCGTCAGTCACATGGGGATTGTACATGGTCACAGTTACCAATCGAAAACTACTTCTCGCCAAGTTGGTCACTTCATAATGGCACATGGGAAATGCCTTACTCCCTTCTTTTGTCTTCATCAAAATTTCTTCATGCTTCCCTTCACTATAAAAAGTCACATCAAATGCCCCCTCCATTGGATTATCTTGGAAGCATAAAACATCCTTTACCTCCAGATTCAATATCCCCATCAATATGGTCCTTCCGAACTTCTCTCTTCCAAATGGCTCCAAATCTTTGTTCCTCCATGCAAACCTCACAGTATTGGACAATCCAATTCCTGGTACCGCCTTGTTATTACTGGTACGCGCCATTTCCAAAAGGAAAAAAAAACACACGTCCACACAAGGAAAAAAACAGCTCTCCAAATGGAAGCCTCTGGAAAAAACCAAAAACGCCTTGGCAAAAAAGAACTCTGTCTCGCCCAAAAACCTATCGCCCTCCTATCTCCGACCTTTTGACTCAGCGAGCTCTGGGGCACCTCGGTACCAAGCTTGATCTGAGCCAAAAGGCCGAGAAGCGATAACCCACAAATTGACCCCTGCACCCGCCGGGCCCCCGGGGGTCTCGGCAGACCTCAGCGGTTTGGCAAAAGTTGTCTCCTCCCCACCCGACGTTTCCCTGGTGACAGGCGGGTGTTTTTTTTAACAAGTCGCTAATGCGTCTTTAAGTCACTAGCTCTTTAAGCCTAGTGCGACTATTTGTTCAAAGCCCGGAAAACACGTCAGTCGTCGTCGGGCTTGAACTCAATTGCCCGAGCGACTACTTTGAGTGGAAAAATACGCCGGTCGGTCGGTCGGTCGGTCGGTCGGTCGGTCGGTCGGTCGGTCAGCCGGCTTCAAGTCAAACGCCTGAGCAAAAAGTCTCGGCGTCATCTCTGTCAATTTCTCTTGAAACAAGATACCGGGCTCTGCCAGAAGCAAAGCCCTTCCAAAAATATGTTGAACTCGTAAGTGTTCCTCTCCACGGAAGTCTTTAGTAAAAGGCGAAAGGCTTGTGCGTAATGAAGAGAAACCAGAGTCGTATGGAAGTCAGAGGTCGGGGCCCGAGACACACACTGTGCACTCTAGGCCGGGTGCCCGCGGGTGGTTCCCGAACCCACTCTTCCAAGTTTGAGGGCTGTGGGTAAAAATTCAAAGACAGACAGACAGACAGACAGACAGACAGACAGACAGACAATCCTGGTGAAGTGATTGTATTTTTTGGGGGGGGGTCAAAAACAGAGACAGACAGACAGACAGACAGACAGACAGACAGACAGACAGACAGACAGACAATCCTGGTGAAGTGATTGTATTTTTTGGGGGGGTCAAAAACAGAGACAGACAGACAGACAGACAGACAGACAGACAGACAGACAGACAGACAGACAATCCTGGTGAAGTGATTGTATTTTTTGGGGGGGTCAAAAACAGAGACAGACAGACAGACAGACAGACAGACAGACAGACAGACAGACAGACAGACAATCCTGGTGAAGTGATTGTAATTTTTTGGGGGGGGTCAAAAACAGACAGACACACACACACACACAGAGACACACACACAGAGACACACACACACACACACACACACACAGAGACACACACACACACACACACACACACACAGAGACACACACACACACACACACACACACAATCCTGGCCAATGTTTTTTTTTTTTTTTTTTTTTTTTTTTTTTTTTTTTAAGTAAAATGGCGGGGAAAACGGGGGACCCCATGAAGGGGGCTTCGCCCTTGTTTCAGTTTGGATGATTCTTCTTTTTTCATTCCTTCTCTTCTTCTGCTAGCTGTTTTACATAGCTTTGCGTATTTCTTTTTCCTTGACAATGAGAGAAAAGTGTTGCACCGTTCCCGGAGGTACTGCAATACCGGGTCGATGCGTGGAGCGGACGGAGCAAGCCCCATTTCCGACTCCCTGTTCGAAAAATCCATTTAATATGTAGTCCCCCGATGGGGGACGTATCAGATATTAAACTGATAAGAACAGATACTACACTTGATCTGAGCCAAAAGGCCGAGAAGCGATAACCCACAAATTGACCCCTGCACCCGCCGGGCCCCCGGGGGTCTCGGCAGACCTCAGCGGTTTGGCAAAAGTTGTCTCCTCCCCACCCGACGTTTCCCTGGTGACAGGCGGGTGTTTTTTTTAACAAGTCGCTAATGCGTCTTTAAGTCACTAGCTCTTTAAGCCTAGTGCGACTATTTGTTCAAAGCCCGGAAAACACGTCAGTCGTCGTCGGGCTTGAACTCAATTGCCCGAGCGACTACTTTGAGTGGAAAAATACGCCGGTCGGTCGGTCGGTCGGTCGGTCGGTCGGTCAGCCGGCTTCAAGTCAAACGCCTGAGCAAAAAGTCTCGGCGTCATCTCTGTCAATTTCTCTTGAAACAAGATACCGGGCTCTGCCAGAAGCAAAGCCCTTCCAAAAATATGTTGAACTCGTAAGTGTTCCTCTCCACGGAAGTCTTTAGTAAAAGGCGAAAGGCTTGTGCGTAATGAAGAGAAACCAGAGTCGTATGGAAGTCAGAGGTCGGGGCCCGAGACACACACTGTGCACTCTAGGCCGGGTGCCCGCGGGTGGTTCCCGAACCCACTCTTCCAAGTTTGAGGGCTGTGGGTAAAAATTCAAAGACAGACAGACAGACAGACAGACAGACAGACAGACAGACAGACAGACAATCCTGGTGAAGTGATTGTATTTTTTGGGGGGGGGTCAAAAACAGAGACAGACAGACAGACAGACAGACAGACAGACAGACAGACAGACAGACAGACAATCCTGGTGAAGTGATTGTATTTTTTGGGGGGGTCAAAAACAGAGACAGACAGACAGACAGACAGACAGACAGACAGACAGACAGACAGACAGACAATCCTGGTGAAGTGATTGTATTTTTTGGGGGGGTCAAAAACAGAGACAGACAGACAGACAGACAGACAGACAGACAGACAGACAGACAGACAGACAATCCTGGTGAAGTGATTGTAATTTTTTGGGGGGGGTCAAAAACAGACAGACACACACACACACACAGAGACACACACACAGAGACACACACACACACACACACACACACAGAGACACACACACACACACACACACACACACAGAGACACACACACACACACACACACACACAATCCTGGCCAATGTTTTTTTTTTTTTTTTTAAGTAAAATGGCGGGAAAACGGGGGACCCCATGAAGGGGGCTTCGCCCTTGTTTCAGTTTGGATGATTCTTCTTTTTTCATTCCTTCTCTTCTTCTGCTAGCTGTTTTACATAGCTTTGCGTATTTCTTTTTCCTTGACAATGAGAGAAAAGTGTTGCACCGTTCCCGGAGGTACTGCAATACCGGGTCGATGCGTGGAGCGGACGGAGCAAGCCCCATTTCCGACTCCCTGTTCGAAAAATCCATTTAATATGTAGTCCCCCGATGGGGGACGTATCAGATATTAAACTGATAAGAACAGATACTACACTTGATCTGAGCCAAAAGGCCGAGAAGCGATAACCCACAAATTGACCCCTGCACCCGCCGGGCCCCCGGGGGTCTCGGCAGACCTCAGCGGTTTGGCAAAAGTTGTCTCCTCCCCACCCGACGTTTCCCTGGTGACAGGCGGGTGTTTTTTTTAACAAGTCGCTAATGCGTCTTTAAGTCACTAGCTCTTTAAGCCTAGTGCGACTATTTGTTCAAAGCCCGGAAAACACGTCAGTCGTCGTCGGGCTTGAACTCAATTGCCCGAGCGACTACTTTGAGTGGAAAAATACGCCGGTCGGTCGGTCGGTCGGTCGGTCGGTCGGTCGGTCGGTCGGTCAGCCGGCTTCAAGTCAAACGCCTGAGCAAAAAGTCTCGGCGTCATCTCTGTCAATTTCTCTTGAAACAAGATACCGGGCTCTGCCAGAAGCAAAGCCCTTCCAAAAATATGTTGAACTCGTAAGTGTTCCTCTCCACGGAAGTCTTTAGTAAAAGGCGAAAGGCTTGTGCGTAATGAAGAGAAACCAGAGTCGTATGGAAGTCAGAGGTCGGGGCCCGAGACACACACTGTGCACTCTAGGCCGGGTGCCCGCGGGTGGTTCCCGAACCCACTCTTCCAAGTTTGAGGGCTGTGGGTAAAAATTCAAAGACAGACAGACAGACAGACAGACAGACAGACAGACAGACAATCCTGGTGAAGTGATTGTATTTTTTGGGGGGGGGTCAAAAACAGAGACAGACAGACAGACAGACAGACAGACAGACAGACAGACAGACAGACAGACAATCCTGGTGAAGTGATTGTATTTTTTGGGGGGGTCAAAAACAGAGACAGACAGACAGACAGACAGACAGACAGACAGACAGACAGACAGACAGACAATCCTGGTGAAGTGATTGTATTTATTGGGGGGGTCAAAAACAGAGACAGACAGACAGACAGACAGACAGACAGACAGACAGACAGACAGACAATCCTGGTGAAGTGATTGTAATTTTTTGGGGGGGGTCAAAAACAGACAGACACACACACACACACAGAGACACACACACAGAGACACACACACACACACACACACACACAGAGACACACACACACACACACACACACACACAGAGACACACACACACACACACACACACACAATCCTGGCCAATGT
>NW_021822923.1:15000-40000 GCF_901001165.1 Salmo trutta | reverse complement strand
TGTCCATGTAACGCCCAAGGAAAGTCCTCACCTCATCGTCCTTCACATGAGGGTTATACATATTAACCGTGACCACCCGGAAATTGGTTTTTCCCAGGCTGGTCACCTCGTAATAGCGCATCGGTCCATCCTTTCCCACTTCTCTCGCCCTCCTCATTACCTCCTCGTACTTGTCTTCTTTGTGGAGGGTCACGTCAAAAGCCACCTCCAGTGGGTTCGCCTGGAGGCACAACACTTCCCCCACCTGCAACTTTAGGATCCCGATCAATATTGTTCTCCCAAAGGTCTCCCTCCCAAACGGTTCCATCTCCTTGTTCCTCCAGGCGAACCTCACTGTGTTCGCTATCCCGATTCCAGGCGTCTTGTTGGGAGCATGTCGAGCCATTTTTAAACCAAGAAAAAAGGTTTCCACCTCCTCGAAAAAAGCTCTCTTGAAAAGAAGCCTCTAGAAAAAAATTCTTTTATACCGGAAAAAAGGGAAAACCCGTTTCCCACACTCCAACCTTTTCCTCCCTCCTGCCTTCCTTCGACCTTTTGGCTCAGCGGGCTCTGGGGCACCTCGGTACCAAGCTTGATCTGAGCCAAAAGGCCGAGAAGCGATAACCCACAAATTGACCCCTGCACCCGCCGGGCCCCCGGGGGTCTCGGCAGACCTCAGCGGTTTGGCAAAAGTTGTCTCCTCCCCACCCGACGTTTCCCTGGTGACAGGCGGGTGTTTTTTTTAACAAGTCGCTAATGCGTCTTTAAGTCACTAGCTCTTTAAGCCTAGTGCGACTATTTGTTCAAAGCCCGGAAAACACGTCAGTCGTCGTCGGGCTTGAACTCAATTGCCCGAGCGACTACTTTGAGTGGAAAAATACGCCGGTCGGTCGGTCGGTCGGTCGGGTCGGTCGGTCAGCCGGCTTCAAGTCAAACGCCTGAGCAAAAAGTCTCGGCGTCATCTCTGTCAATTTCTCTTGAAACAAGATACCGGGCTCTGCCAGAAGCAAAGCCCTTCCAAAAATATGTTGAACTCGTAAGTGTTCCTCTCCACGGAAGTCTTTAGTAAAAGGCGAAAGGCTTGTGCGTAATGAAGAGAAACCAGAGTCGTATGGAAGTCAGAGGTCGGGGCCCGAGACACACACTGTGCACTCTAGGCCGGGTGCCCGCGGGTGGTTCCCGAACCCACTCTTCCAAGTTTGAGGGCTGTGGGTAAAAATTCAAAGACAGACAGACAGACAGACAGACAGACAGACAGACAGACAGACAGACAATCCTGGTGAAGTGATTGTATTTTTTGGGGGGGGGTCAAAAACAGAGACAGACAGACAGACAGACAGACAGACAGACAGACAGACAGACAGACAGACAGACAATCCTGGTGAAGTGATTGTATTTTTTGGGGGGGTCAAAAACAGAGACAGACAGACAGACAGACAGACAGACAGACAGACAGACAGACAGACAATCCTGGTGAAGTGATTGTATTTTTTGGGGGGGTCAAAAACAGAGACAGACAGACAGACAGACAGACAGACAGACAGACAGACAGACAGACAGACAATCCTGGTGAAGTGATTGTAATTTTTTGGGGGGGGGTCAAAAACAGACAGACACACACACACACACAGAGACACACACACAGAGACACACACACACACACACACACACACAGAGACACACACACACACACACACACACACACAGAGACACACACACACACACACACACACACAATCCTGGCCAATGTTTTTTTTTTTTTTTTAAGTAAAATGGCGGGAAAACGGGGGACCCCATGAAGGGGGCTTCGCCCTTGTTTCAGTTTGGATGATTCTTCTTTTTTCATTCCTTCTCTTCTTCTGCTAGCTGTTTTACATAGCTTTGCGTATTTCTTTTTCCTTGACAATGAGAGAAAAGTGTTGCACCGTTCCCGGAGGTACTGCAATACCGGGTCGATGCGTGGAGCGGACGGAGCAAGCCCCATTTCCGACTCCCTGTTCGAAAAATCCATTTAATATGTAGTCCCCCGATGGGGGACGTATCAGATATTAAACTGATAAGAACAGATACTACACTTGATCTGAGCCAAAAGGCCGAGAAGCGATAACCCACAAATTGACCCCTGCACCCGCCGGGCCCCCGGGGGTCTCGGCAGACCTCAGCGGTTTGGCAAAAGTTGTCTCCTCCCCACCCGACGTTTCCCTGGTGACAGGCGGGTGTTTTTTTTAACAAGTCGCTAATGCGTCTTTAAGTCACTAGCTCTTTAAGCCTAGTGCGACTATTTGTTCAAAGCCCGGAAAACACGTCAGTCGTCGTCGGGCTTGAACTCAATTGCCCGAGCGACTACTTTGAGTGGAAAAATACGCCGGTCGGTCGGTCGGTCGGTCGGTCGGTCGGTCGGTCAGCCGGCTTCAAGTCAAACGCCTGAGCAAAAAGTCTCGGCGTCATCTCTGTCAATTTCTCTTGAAACAAGATACCGGGCTCTGCCAGAAGCAAAGCCCTTCCAAAAATATGTTGAACTCGTAAGTGTTCCTCTCCACGGAAGTCTTTAGTAAAAGGCGAAAGGCTTGTGCGTAATGAAGAGAAACCAGAGTCGTATGGAAGTCAGAGGTCGGGGCCCGAGACACACACTGTGCACTCTAGGCCGGGTGCCCGCGGGTGGTTCCCGAACCCACTCTTCCAAGTTTGAGGGCTGTGGGTAAAAATTCAAAGACAGACAGACAGACAGACAGACAGACAGACAGACAGACAGACAGACAATCCTGGTGAAGTGATTGTATTTTTTGGGGGGGGGTCAAAAACAGAGACAGACAGACAGACAGACAGACAGACAGACAGACAGACAGACAGACAGACAGACAATCCTGGTGAAGTGATTGTATTTTTTGGGGGGGTCAAAAACAGAGACAGACAGACAGACAGACAGACAGACAGACAGACAGACAGACAGACAGACAATCCTGGTGAAGTGATTGTATTTTTTGGGGGGGTCAAAAACAGAGACAGACAGACAGACAGACAGACAGACAGACAGACAGACAGACAGACAGACAATCCTGGTGAAGTGATTGTAATTTTTTGGGGGGGGTCAAAAACAGACAGACACACACACACACACAGAGACACACACACAGAGACACACACACACACACACACACACACAGAGACACACACACACACACACACACACACACAGAGACACACACACACACACACACACACACAATCCTGGCCAATGTTTTTTTTTTTTTTTTTAAGTAAAATGGCGGGAAAACGGGGGACCCCATGAAGGGGGCTTCGCCCTTGTTTCAGTTTGGATGATTCTTCTTTTTTCATTCCTTCTCTTCTTCTGCTAGCTGTTTTACATAGCTTTGCGTATTTCTTTTTCCTTGACAATGAGAGAAAAGTGTTGCACCGTTCCCGGAGGTACTGCAATACCGGGTCGATGCGTGGAGCGGACGGAGCAAGCCCCATTTCCGACTCCCTGTTCGAAAAATCCATTTAATATGTAGTCCCCCGATGGGGGACGTATCAGATATTAAACTGATAAGAACAGATACTACACTTGATCTGAGCCAAAAGGCCGAGAAGCGATAACCCACAAATTGACCCCTGCACCCGCCGGGCCCCCGGGGGTCTCGGCAGACCTCAGCGGTTTGGCAAAAGTTGTCTCCTCCCCACCCGACGTTTCCCTGGTGACAGGCGGGTGTTTTTTTTAACAAGTCGCTAATGCGTCTTTAAGTCACTAGCTCTTTAAGCCTAGTGCGACTATTTGTTCAAAGCCCGGAAAACACGTCAGTCGTCGTCGGGCTTGAACTCAATTGCCCGAGCGACTACTTTGAGTGGAAAAATACGCCGGTCGGTCGGTCGGTCGGTCGGTCGGTCGGTCGGTCAGCCGGCTTCAAGTCAAACGCCTGAGCAAAAAGTCTCGGCGTCATCTCTGTCAATTTCTCTTGAAACAAGATACCGGGCTCTGCCAGAAGCAAAGCCCTTCCAAAAATATGTTGAACTCGTAAGTGTTCCTCTCCACGGAAGTCTTTAGTAAAAGGCGAAAGGCTTGTGCGTAATGAAGAGAAACCAGAGTCGTATGGAAGTCAGAGGTCGGGGCCCGAGACACACACTGTGCACTCTAGGCCGGGTGCCCGCGGGTGGTTCCCGAACCCACTCTTCCAAGTTTGAGGGCTGTGGGTAAAAATTCAAAGACAGACAGACAGACAGACAGACAGACAGACAGACAGACAATCCTGGTGAAGTGATTGTATTTTTTGGGGGGGGGTCAAAAACAGAGACAGACAGACAGACAGACAGACAGACAGACAGACAGACAGACAGACAGACAATCCTGGTGAAGTGATTGTATTTTTTGGGGGGGTCAAAAACAGAGACAGACAGACAGACAGACAGACAGACAGACAGACAGACAGACAGACAGACAATCCTGGTGAAGTGATTGTATTTTTTGGGGGGGTCAAAAACAGAGACAGACAGACAGACAGACAGACAGACAGACAGACAGACAGACAGACAGACAATCCTGGTGAAGTGATTGTAATTTTTTGGGGGGGGTCAAAAACAGACAGACACACACACACACACAGAGACACACACACAGAGACACACACACACACACACACACACACAGAGACACACACACACACACACACACACACACAGAGACACACACACACACACACACACACACAATCCTGGCCAATGTTTTTTTTTTTTTTTTTTTTTTTTTATTTTTTTAAGTAAAATGGCGGGAAAACGGGGGACCCCATGAAGGGGGCTTCGCCCTTGTTTCAGTTTGGATGATTCTTCTTTTTTCATTCCTTCTCTTCTTCTGCTAGCTGTTTTACATAGCTTTGCGTATTTCTTTTTCCTTGACAATGAGAGAAAAGTGTTGCACCGTTCCCGGAGGTACTGCAATACCGGGTCGATGCGTGGAGCGGACGGAGCAAGCCCCATTTCCGACTCCCTGTTCGAAAAATCCATTTAATATGTAGTCCCCCGATGGGGGACGTATCAGATATTAAACTGATAAGAACAGATTTTTTTTTCTTTTGGAAAAGTTTTTATTATCACAATTCCTTTAAGGACAGCTCACATATGTTTGTACATCATTATATACACATAAAAACGGCATGAACGCATAAAACACAGCATTTGAAGATTTCATTTAAATTTGTAAAAAAGTACATGTTGTTAAAACCAATAAAAACAACCATGATTAAAAGTACTTTTCATTGTGGAAAACATCAAATCTGTAAAAGCCATTTAAAATGTGTACAAATGATTTAACAAGGTAAAACATTTTTAAGACATGAAAAACATGTTAAAAAGTCACTTGCTAAGAGGCTGTCTTCGGTCCTTTGTACAGGAGCGGGGTGAGTCCTTATCAAACTTGCCTCCTCCTGCTCTCCCGAATCAATCATCGTCCCGTCCTTAGGGGCCCAGAGGAGATGCCTCCCCTAGGTGCATCGCCCTAGGCGCCGCAGCGCTGTCAGGCCGTGGCCGCAGGGACCTTGGGTGTTGTGGGGGACCCTTCGCCTGGGGTCGAGGCCCCCTTCCTTCTGTACCACCCCAGGGCCTCTGTGGCTACCATGGCCACTGCCTGGGGGGTGGTGTCGACCTGTTTCGCTACCAGCAGGTTGCGGGAGGACCACAGTGCTGCCTTCAGACACGTGAGGGTGGGCCAGAGCTTGGTGAAGGCCTTTGATGGAATGGGCCTTCGGCCCACCCCATACAGCACGAGCTGGGGCGTTAGGTCCTCCCCTGCTGGCAGACACGAGGAGATCAGGGGGCCTACTTCCTTCCACAGGTCCCTAGCGGCTCTGCACTCCCAGAGCAAGTGCCTCACCGACTCTTCTTGGCCACAGCCTGGTCGGGGGCACGCGGATGTCCTCGCCATGCCCCGGGAGTGCATAACGGCCCTGACCGGGAGGATCTCGTGGGCGACCATCCAGGACAGGTCCCGGTGCTGATTCAGGAGAGCAGGATGGGCCACATTACGCCAAACCGTTGTGGGCTCGCCTATAGCAAGCCCGCGCACTGGACACACTGGTTCCCGGTCCTGCACAAGAGAGAGAAGAGAGCGATGTTTAGTTAAAACTGTGACTGCTTCTTTTTCCAATTTAAAATGTCTTAAAAACTTCTGGAGCTGGGCGTAGTGTGTGGGAAGCAGGAAAGAGACTGGGGCTCGCAGGTCGACTGGGATCAGCCTCAGAGTCCTGAGGTAAGATCCCAGCCAGAACCGTGCGAGGGCCTGAGTCTTATTGGTGGCCAGGGAGGTGGCAAGAGTGAGGTGTAACGCTGTGTAGCGGCTGCCCAGGAACAAGTAGAGGTCAGGCAAGCCTTTCCCCCCCTTGGACCTGGGCCTCTTGACCACCTCCCTCCTCAGCCTCTCCCACTTGCTCCCCCACAAGAAGTAAAACAGCATCCGCTCCAGGGCTAAAAGAGTTCTCCTAGGGGGGATAAAAACAGAACTGATTAATAAAAGCACAGGTAAAATCACTGCTTTAATGATTAAAACCTTGCCCTCAAAAGTCAGCTGTCGTAGTCCCCAAAAACCCAGTCTCTGTCTTACTGTCCCCAGGGTCCCACTCCAATTTCCGCTCCCTCCTCCCTCCTGGTCAAACTTTACCCCCAGTACCCTTATGTCCGTCGTTTTAACCGTCAGTGGTAGTCTGGTCAAGTCTGGGTCTGCCCACGGTCCGAAAAATTGGGCCTCTGTCTTGTCTCTGTTCAGTCTCGCCCCAGAGGCTCGTCCGTACCAGTCAGTCCTGTCCAGGGTCCTGTCGACGGATAAAAGGTCGGTGCATAAAATGTTGACGTCGTCCATGTAAAATACGCACTTGGCGGTCATCCCCCCACTCCCCGGGATCCCCACCCCACTGATCCGTTGGTCCCTTCTCAAGACCTGTGCCAGTGGTTCAATACAGGCCACAAACAGAAGAGGAGATAACGGACAGCCCTGACGGACGCCGCAGTGTACTCCCACTGCCTTTGACAGATGCCCATTTACAAGGATTTTGCTGGTGATGTCGCCGTACAGCAGTCCCACCCAAGCTAAAAACCTGTCCGGGAAACCCATTTTTTGCAGTACCTTAAAGAGGTACTGGTGCGAGACCCGATCAAAGGCTTTTTCAAAATCTAAATTTAGGACTACAAGCCGCATATTTCTGTCTCTCGCATAACAGATGGCATCTCGGATCAGTATCAGGCTGTCCGTGATCTTCCTTCCGGGAATGGCACAGGTTTGATCCGGGTGGATCACCTCCCCTAAAACAGAAGACATTCTGAGTGTTAAAACCTTGGTAAAAAGTTTACAATCAAAATTTAAAAGGGTTATCGGTCTCCAGTTCTTTAGGTCTGTCCTGTCGTTTTTCTTATATAAAAGAGTCACGATCCCCACTCTAAAACTGTCAGGTAGTCTGTCAAGGTATTCAAAGTCAGTAAAAACAGTCAAAAGTTCGTCGGCTAAAACATCCCAAAAGGTCAGATAAAACTCCAAGGGGAGGCCATCCTCCCCCGGTGACTTACCCCTCTTAAAATGCTTCAGTCCTTGGTCAATTTCTGTCCTCGTCAAGTCTTTTGTCAGGTCGTCTGTGTTGGGTAAGGTCTTGTCAATGTATGTTAAAACGTCCCCCATTGTTTCCTCGCATACATCTTTTACCCCAAACAGTTCCCCATAAAAATCCTCGACTACTTTTTCCATTCCTTCTGTGTCTGTTTTTAAAACCCCATCTTTATCTTTTAACCCTGTCATTATCCTACCCTTACTAACTATCTTCTTAAAAAAGTACCTTGTGCACTTCTCCCCCTCTTCTAGTTCCCTTTCCTTGCTTCTTAAAATAACCCCTTTGCTTTTTTGTTCTGCTAAAAGTGCCATTTCCTTTTTAACTAGTTTAATTTCGTGGTTAAAATCAAAGCCCTGTTGGCCTAGATTAAAATACCTTTCCAGTCGCTTTTGCAGTCCCACCATGCATCTATCTTTTTCTTTACTTTTCTTCTTTCCTATTTCTCTAAAGAAAGTCCTCGTCCTACCCTTCACCATTTCCCACCATTGTGCTCGTGTGTCAAAGAAGTCCTGTAGCGTCTGCCACTGGCTGAACTGCTCCCTGTACTGACTAACTACTCTATCATCTTCTAAAAGGGAACAGTTCAATTTCCAGGGCCCTCTTCCCACAGTCACACCCGAAGTTAGTGAAAGGGTGCACGTCAGCATTACGTGATCTGAGAAAAAGGCAGGGGTTATTCTAGCATCAGTTGGGGGGCAGTCCCGGGTAAACAGATAGTCAATGCGAGAGGCTCTGGTGCCGTCACCACTGGTCCAGGTGAAGCCCTCCTCTCTTGGATGCAGGGTTTTAAAACAGTCGGTCAGTTTAAAATCCCTGCACAGCCCTTGCAATAAAACACTTGACCTATCTACCTTAAAATCCTCTCCCGCCCCTCTCCTGTCTGCTCTACTTAAAACACAATTAAAATCCCCACCCACGACTAGAGGATCCCTCCCTAGCAGGTGGGACTGCAAGTCTTCTAAAAGTGCGCACCGGTCATGTTTGTCATTAAAACCATACACATTTAGCATGTTAAAATCTCTCCCCATAAAAGTACAATTGGCTAAAAGAGCACGCCCACCTACCACCACCGTGCTCCCCCTCACCACCACCTGTGGGGTCTTGATTAAAATGGCAACACCGTCGTTTTTATTAAAATTTGAGCCACTCCAAATGGAGGGCCCATGCTGCCACTTGTCCTCCCATTTCCTATAAGAGGATAAAAAGGGTAGACCACACTCCTGTAATAAAAACACATCTGAATTAAACCTTTCTAAAAAGGATAAAACCGACTGTGCTCTTCTTTCTGTTTTTATGCTTCTCACATTTATGGTGGTGATGTTAAAAGCCATAAGAGGGGTGAGTAAAAACAGTGCTTAAAAGAAAAGGCATTTAAACAGTTAAAAGGGGGTTACTTGTCTAGTGCTTCCTCTCTCTCCCGCCGGGGTAACGGGGGATGGCAGGGAGAGGAGGTTAAAACAGGACTTAAAAAGGAGATTGTGTTGGGGGAGTTGGGAGGGAAGGTTCTGGGTTCTTCCTCCCCCTGGGAGCTCTCCCATTCCAATTTGCCCTTTTTTTCATCGCCTTGTTCGGGGTCGGAGAGCTCCTCAGCATTTCTTTTTCGTGGGGGGAGGTGTTCTTCCAGAATCTCCACTCCCTCTCCCGTATCTCCTGACGCTGTCTCCACAGCTTTCTCTGACACAGTCTCCATACTGTCTGACCCACTTGGGGAGTTCTCACTCAAGACCTCTCCGGGGCCGTCTTTCTCGGCCCTTTCTCCTTCAGGGGTCACATTAATCTGGGGCAGGGGGATTGGGGGGGAGGGGGTTTTGTCCTCTCCTCCCACTTTTTCCACCACTGCACCTTCCGCGCCCTCCACTACCACCGGCTCCACCACTACCTCCTCAACCACCACCGGCTCCACCACCACCTCCTCGGCAACTGCCGTTCCCTCCCCTTGGCGCTCAGAAGCCCGGTCCGCGGCCGCCGTCTCCCTCCTCTCGGCCCTGACCTTATTGGCCCAGGAGAAGGGGCAGCCGCGGATGAGGTGGGACCGCTCGCCACAGAGGTTGCACGACCTTCCGTTCGTGCACTCCTCGTAGCGGTGGCCCACCTCCCGGCACTTCATGCAGACGACCTTTTTACAGGCCTCTGCGAGATGGCCATGTTCACCACACTTACGGCACAGCTTAGGCTGGTCCTGGTAGTGAACATGGCCCCTATTCTCTCCGAGGACTATGGTGGATGGGATGGCTTTCAACCCACCATAGCCCCCGGGGTCCTCCCTCTGCTGGACAGTAACCCTCCAGGCCCCTGTCCAGATCCCATCGGGATCCTTCACCTGGACCAAGGGCCCCTTCACATTGCAGTACCTGCCCAGCCATACTGCAACGTCCTCCGGCTGTACGGTTTCGTTATACATACGGATAATAACGGTTTTAATGCTATTATCCGTCAGCTTGGTCACCTCAAACATTGCTGTGAGGGACCCCTGGATGTTCAGGGAGTTCTGGAGTTGCCCCCAGAACTCCCGCAGGAAGCTGGCGTTGGCAAAGCTGACATCGAAGCCCTTCCCATAGGGAAGGGCTAAGATGCAGTTTACCTGCGCGGGGTGGAAACCGAGCTCTTTCTGGAGGAATTTTCTGGAGAAATCCAATCGGGATAACTCCATTATTTTCCCTCCCTTCTCCTTTAAAAGGAGGCGCACTGCATGGTGCCTCCTCATGCCAACCTGTGCTGCTGACATGATGGAGGCCCACTCCCTTTACAGCCCAACACCAGTGAAAAGGGGGGGGGAGGGGAAGGGGAAAAGGGGAGGGGAAAGGAAGGAAGGGGGGCGGGGGGAGGGAGGGAGAGGGTGTTGGGAAAAAGGGAAGGAGTGAAAGACAACCGAGGGAGCTGGCAGGCTCAGGTAGACTAAGCTAACAGGGCCTACCAGCACCACGGAACACACAACAAACTATCTGGCACAGCACCAAACTAATCTTATTGACAATGGGAAAGGACACTAGGAGGGGAATTTTTTTGTTTTATATTTTCCACAGGGGGGAGGGCACAAAAGGGAAAGACAAAAATAAACCACACAAACAAACTAAAGGCTAGAATGCTAGCAGGCCACACCAGCAGGCCAGGCTAGGCCTACCAGCTGGCAGGCCCACCAGCCAAGAGGCCTCAAAACAAAAAACCAACAAGGCACACAAACCAAGAGGGAAGACAACCTAGGGGGTAAGACTAACAAAACAAATTAAATAAAGTAAAAGGGAAGTGAAGGGATGACAACAACAAAAGGACAAACTGACTAAACAACACCTACCAAACATGAGGGACAAGAGGCTAGCAGGCCTCACCAGCCGGCCAGGCTAGGCTAACCAGGCAGCAGGCTAGTTAGCAAAATGTCCCCCAGTTGGCAACACAAACAACAAGAAACTGAACAAAAGGAAATTTGGGGGATAAACTAAGGGTACAAGGTGGATGGGAACAAAGAATAAACAGTCAAACAATGCCTGCCACGCCTAAGGGGCCAGGAGGCTTGCAGACCAGGCTAAGCTAAAGCTAGCAGGCCGACAAGCCAGAAAGCCACCCCAGCTAGCAGACAACACACAACTGAAGACAATGGGAGGAGCTAAGGAGGGGACTATAGGATACACGGGGGAGGAGAGATGCAAAACAGGACAAGCAGGGGAAAACACAAAATAAATGTAATAACTAAAGAAAAAGGACCAGAGGGCCTTTAAACTCACCCTACAGGTGCTGGTGCACCTGTAGTCCACCACCAAGACCACCACCTAACCCAGGACAAAGAATAAACAAAGGTGAGACAAAAAACAACAATAATGACAATAAATGATGATTTAACAAAAATAAATAGCACAATTTTCCCGGGCGCCCTCCGGCCTGTGATCGCTTCTCTGATCAAGTGCAGCACTGGCAAGGTAACTACACTTGATCTGAGCCAAAAGGCCGAGAAGCGATAACCCACAAATTGACCCCTGCACCCGCCGGGCCCCCGGGGGTCTCGGCAGACCTCAGCGGTTTGGCAAAAGTTGTCTCCTCCCCACCCGACGTTTCCCTGGTGACAGGCGGGTGTTTTTTTTTAACAAGTCGCTAATGCGTCTTTAAGTCACTAGCTCTTTAAGCCTAGTGCGACTATTTGTTCAAAGCCCGGAAAACACGTCAGTCGTCGTCGGGCTTGAACTCAATTGCCCGAGCGACTACTTTGAGTGGAAAAATACGCCGGTCGGTCGGTCGGTCGGTCGGTCGGTCGGTCGGTCAGCCGGCTTCAAGTCAAACGCCTGAGCAAAAAGTCTCGGCGTCATCTCTGTCAATTTCTCTTGAAACAAGATACCGGGCTCTGCCAGAAGCAAAGCCCTTCCAAAAATATGTTGAACTCGTAAGTGTTCCTCTCCACGGAAGTCTTTAGTAAAAGGCGAAAGGCTTGTGCGTAATGAAGAGAAACCAGAGTCGTATGGAAGTCAGAGGTCGGGGCCCGAGACACACACTGTGCACTCTAGGCCGGGTGCCCGCGGGTGGTTCCCGAACCCACTCTTCCAAGTTTGAGGGCTGTGGGTAAAAATTCAAAGACAGACAGACAGACAGACAGACAGACAGACAGACAGACAGACAGACAATCCTGGTGAAGTGATTGTATTTTTTGGGGGGGGGTCAAAAACAGAGACAGACAGACAGACAGACAGACAGACAGACAGACAGACAGACAGACAGACAGACAATCCTGGTGAAGTGATTGTATTTTTTGGGGGGGTCAAAAACAGAGACAGACAGACAGACAGACAGACAGACAGACAGACAGACAGACAGACAGACAGACAATCCTGGTGAAGTGATTGTAATTTTTTGGGGGGGGTCAAAAACAGACAGACACACACACACACACAGAGACACACACACAGAGACACACACACACACACACACACACACAGAGACACACACACACACACACACACACACACAGAGACACACACACACACACACACACACAATCCTGGCCAATGTTTTTTTTTTTTTTTTTTTTTTTTTTTTTTTTTTTTTAAGTAAAATGGCGGGAAAACGGGGGACCCCATGAAGGGGGCTTCGCCCTTGTTTCAGTTTGGATGATTCTTCTTTTTTCATTCCTTCTCTTCTTCTGCTAGCTGTTTTACATAGCTTTGCGTATTTCTTTTTCCTTGACAATGAGAGAAAAGTGTTGCACCGTTCCCGGAGGTACTGCAATACCGGGTCGATGCGTGGAGCGGACGGAGCAAGCCCCATTTCCGACTCCCTGTTCGAAAAATCCATTTAATATGTAGTCCCCCGATGGGGGACGTATCAGATATTAAACTGATAAGAACAGATTTTTTTTTTTTTACAAAATATATTTATTACGTTCCATGCCTTTCATTACAAAACCATATATCAATCCAAAATCATAACTAGGCATTTTTTAACTTCAACACAAACATTAAACCCCAATACAAAGACTCGTCTTCCCTCCCCTTCCCACTTACAAACCAAAACACATACCCACATTAAATACCCAACAAAACTTACCCTATACTCCCGACCGACGGGGACGCCTCCTCCACTCCTGACGCTCCTCCGTCGGCCACCATCCCTTCTCCCCTAGAAACAACACCAATTCCCTGCACACCCACACTCTGTGCCTTGTGCACCCCACTCAAGTCCACCACTCCACCCTCCTTCTGACTCTGGCCCGAGCACCCCATGCCCTCAAACAAAAAGTTAACCCCTTCCTCCATCCCCCAGCTCTGGGCAATGCCTGGAAGGTCCAGCTCAGCCAGGGGTGTAAAAGAGCACGAAGGAGAGGGAGCCCACGAGGGCCCCGCTTCCTCTCCCCCCTGCCCTGCCCCCCCCCTACCATCCTTCCTCCTCCTGCTGTCCTTACGCTCCCACTTCTTAGGTCTCTTTATCGGTGGAGGGCGCAGCCAGGGAACATCCCTATCCGCGTCCGACAGCCCCCCCCTCGCTTCGGTCATATTATCCGCCAGCCCACCCCTCGCTTCCTTCACAGTGTCCGTCAGCCCCCCCACCATCTTCCTAAGTTCCTCCACCCGTGATCTCACCTCTTTACTATCCCCCCACTCCTTCACTCCTTCTCCTACTGGTCCCGCCACCTCTGCCTTCTCTGTCTCCTCCCTTTCTGTCGCTTTCTTCTCCACCACCTTCTTCCCTGTCTCCTTCCTTTCTGTCTCTTTCTTCTCCACCCCCTTCTTCCCTGTCTCCTTCCTTTCTGTCTCTACCACCTTCTTCCCTGTCTCCTTCCTTTCTGTCTCTTTCTTCTCCACCACCGTCTTCTCTATCTCCTCCCTCTCTGTTTCCTTCTCCGTCTCCTTCTCCACCGCCATCTTCTCTATCTCCTCCCTCTCTGTTTCCTTCTCCGTCTCCTTCTCCACCACCTTCTTCTCCGACCCCTCCACTCTCTTATCTCCTTCCTCCTCCTGCTCCTTCTCTCCTTCAGCCTCCTGCTCCTCCTCTCTTTCAGCCTCCTTCCCTTCCGGTTCCACTATGTCAATTTCTTCCTTTTCCTCTTCTGCTCCTGCTATCTCTCTTTCCTCCTTCTCCCGCCGTGTGTCCCTTTCCTCTGTGCCTGTTCTTGCTTCTTTGTCCCCTCCTCTTCTTCCCCCATCCCCGGCTCTCGCTCCCCCCCCAGCTGCAGACGCGTATGACCTCTGACGCGCCGGGCATTCACGCCACAGGTGCGTCAGCATGCCACACCCGTGACATGCCTTCGGCGCATCACAGTCCCTCGCCTCGTGCTCCGTAGATCCACAATACCTACACTTCTTTGTGCTACACGAGGCGAGGATATGACCATAGGCCATACAACGCCTGCAGAACGGGGGCTGACGTGCATAATACAACGTCCCCCTGTCAGCCCCCAGGGAGAACATCGCCGGCGGATGGAGGTAGCCTCCCAACCCCCCAGGGTCCTCCCTGAGCAACGCCTGGAATCCTCTCTTCCCATCCCAGAAGCCCAGGGAGTCCCTGAGGAGCCTCGCCGTTGAGACATTGTCCATGTAACGCCCAAGGAAAGTCCTCACCTCATCGTCCTTCACATGAGGGTTATACATATTAACCGTGACCACCCGGAAATTGGTTTTTCCCAGGCTGGTCACCTCGTAATAGCGCATCGGTCCATCCTTTCCCACTTCTCTCGCCCTCCTCATTACCTCCTCGTACTTGTCTTCTTTGTGGAGGGTCACGTCAAAAGCCACCTCCAGTGGGTTCGCCTGGAGGCACAACACTTCCCCCACCTGCAACTTTAGGATCCCGATCAATATTGTTCTCCCAAAGGTCTCCCTCCCAAACGGTTCCATCTCCTTGTTCCTCCAGGCGAACCTCACTGTGTTCGCTATCCCGATTCCAGGCGTCTTGTTGGGAGCATGTCGAGCCATTTTTAAACCAAGAAAAAAGGTTTCCACCTCCTCGAAAAAAGCTCTCTTGAAAAGAAGCCTCTAGAAAAAAAATTCTTTTATACCGGAAAAAAAGGGAAAACCCGTTTCCCACACTCCAACCTTTTCCTCCCTCCTGCCTTCCTTCGACCTTTTGGCTCAGCGGGCTCTGGGGCACCTCGGTACCAAGCTTGATCTGAGCCAAAAGGCCGAGAAGCGATAACCCACAAATTGACCCCTGCACCCGCCGGGCCCCCGGGGGTCTCGGCAGACCTCAGCGGTTTGGCAAAAGTTGTCTCCTCCCCACCCGACGTTTCCCTGGTGACAGGCGGGTGTTTTTTTTAACAAGTCGCTAATGCGTCTTTAAGTCACTAGCTCTTTAAGCCTAGTGCGACTATTTGTTCAAAGCCCGGAAAACACGTCAGTCGTCGTCGGGCTTGAACTCAATTGCCCGAGCGACTACTTTGAGTGGAAAAATACGCCGGTCGGTCGGTCGGTCGGTCGGTCGGTCGGTCGGTCGGTCAGCCGGCTTCAAGTCAAACGCCTGAGCAAAAAGTCTCGGCGTCATCTCTGTCAATTTCTCTTGAAACAAGATACCGGGCTCTGCCAGAAGCAAAGCCCTTCCAAAAATATGTTGAACTCGTAAGTGTTCCTCTCCACGGAAGTCTTTAGTAAAAGGCGAAAGGCTTGTGCGTAATGAAGAGAAACCAGAGTCGTATGGAAGTCAGAGGTCGGGGCCCGAGACACACACTGTGCACTCTAGGCCGGGTGCCCGCGGGTGGTTCCCGAACCCACTCTTCCAAGTTTGAGGGCTGTGGGTAAAAATTCAAAGACAGACAGACAGACAGACAGACAGACAGACAGACAGACAATCCTGGTGAAGTGATTGTATTTTTTGGGGGGGGGTCAAAAACAGAGACAGACAGACAGACAGACAGACAGACAGACAGACAGACAGACAGACAGACAATCCTGGTGAAGTGATTGTATTTTTTGGGGGGGGCAAAAACAGAGACAGACAGACAGACAGACAGACAGACAGACAGACAGACAGACAGACAGACAGACAATCCTGGTGAAGTGATTGTATTTTTTGGGGGGGTCAAAAACAGAGACAGACAGACAGACAGACAGACAGACAGACAGACAGACAGACAGACAGACAATCCTGGTGAAGTGATTGTAATTTTTTGGGGGGGGTCAAAAACAGACAGACACACACACACACACAGAGACACACACACAGAGACACACACACACACACACACACACACAGAGACACACACACACACACACACACACACACAGAGACACACACACACACACACACACACACAATCCTGGCCAATGTTTTTTTTTTTTTTTTTTAAGTAAAATGGCGGGAAAACGGGGGACCCCATGAAGGGGGCTTCGCCCTTGTTTCAGTTTGGATGATTCTTCTTTTTTCATTCCTTCTCTTCTTCTGCTAGCTGTTTTACATAGCTTTGCGTATTTCTTTTTCCTTGACAATGAGAGAAAAGTGTTGCACCGTTCCCGGAGGTACTGCAATACCGGGTCGATGCGTGGAGCGGACGGAGCAAGCCCCATTTCCGACTCCCTGTTCGAAAAATCCATTTAATATGTAGTCCCCCGATGGGGGACGTATCAGATATTAAACTGATAAGAACAGATTTTTTTTTTTTTTTTAGAAAAAATAATTTATTACAATCAATAACATTCAAACAATACAAATCAAAATTTTCCTTTAAACTAAATCAATCATGGTATTTTTAATTCAACAAACAAACGAAAACCCAAACAAAACAAAAACTCAGGGGAGCATCATCCCTCCCCGTCATCCTAAACACTAACTTTCCCTATCTTCCCTTCCCTAATCTAAAATAACCCCAGCCCTAATCCCCCCTTCCATCTCTCCCGGGCAGCATGCTGCCCCCACTTCCTCTCCTCCCTCTTCATCCTCCCCCTCAGATCTCCTTCCACCCTCCTCACTATGCCTTCCACCCCACAATCTCTCCCTGTCTTAACCATGTTCTGCCTGGCTTCCCACAGCCCCCGCTTAAAGAGGCTCATGAGAAGCCAGAGCAGAAACCTATCCCTATCCGTCCCCCTCGCTCTCCCTACTCCTCTCTCTAGCCTAGCCCATGTCAATACGAAATCACCTCTAACCCTTCCTAACAACACCCGTGCCTTCGCCCATACTACTCCGGCAATGGCACAGTCCCAAAAGACATGACGCACAGTCTCCTCCCTGCCACAAGAAGGTCTTGGGCAGGTGGGGGATCGCGCCAAGCTATGCCGGTACATGGTGGAGCGCACCGGCAAACACTTGTGGAGGCTCAACCAATTCAGGTCCTTGAGCCTGTTGTCCAGACCCCGCGCCTGCACTCCCTCCCAGACCACCGCCGGGATGCCCACTACAGGTGCTGGACTTACTGCCCGTCTGACCTCCTCGTACAGGTGCCTGTGATCTAAACCTACTCGGGCGACTTCAACCTCGGGGTGCGCACGCAGCCATTTGGCCGCATGGCCAAAGTGCCACGGCAGCTGTTCCGCCCGAGGACCCGTGTTAGACCACACCATTACGCTTCTCGCCTGATACGAGAAGAACACCCGCAGGAGGTAACCGGACGGGTGTAGTACTGGCTGAGCAAGCTCCGTCAACAGAAACGAAACAAAAATGGCGTCCAGCTTGAGGGGGAGATGTGGTACCCCCCTACCTCCCTCCCCGATGGGACAGATCATGCGTGCCCTGGCGACCCACTCGTACCTGCCACCCCACATGAACTGAAACACCAGCCTCACTAGATGCCTCCTCAAACAAGCCGGCAATGGATAGATGTACGCCAAGTACAATAGAGATGGCAATACATCCACCTTGAGAACCAGGACCTTGCCTAAAAAGGACAACGACCTAGCCCTCCACATCGCTAGCTTCTTCTGTACCACTGCGATGCCCATGTTCCAGTTCAGCGTCGCTGAGCCGGAGGTCTCAAAATGGACCCCGAGTATCCTCAGGGCCCCGTTACAGAGAGATAACCCTCCGGGCACATCCGTCCTACCACTCCATCTTCCGAAAAACTTAACGGAAGACTTCGCGTGGTTAAGAACCGCCCCCGACGCTCGGGTGAAGTCCCCAATAATGGCAAGGGACCTTGTCAGGCACGAGTCCTTGCAAAGCAGCAAGGATGTGTCGTCGGCGTACTGTGTCAACTTGACACGGAGACCGCCACTTCCAGGGATCAGCAAGCCCTCCACCCCTGTGTCTGCCCTAATGGCAGCCCCCAGAGGCTCCATGTACAGAACGAAGAGGAGAGCTGAGAGCGGGCATCCCTGCCTGACCCCAGACGAGAGGTCAAAAACGTCACCTAAGTGACTGTTTACGCTAACTCGGCACCCCGCTCCGACATATAATGTACGGATCCATCCTATAAACTTCTCCCCAAATCCTAATCTACCTAACACCCTGAATAGAAAGGATCTATTCACGCGATCAAAGGCTTTCGCCTGATCAAGCGCTGCTACCATTAAAGGCAGCCCCCTATCTTCTACCCAAGCGATGGAGTCCCTGATCAACTGTAGGTTCCATCTGATCGAGCGACCCTCTACCCCGCACGTCTGATCCTCATGGACGACGTAGGGAAGGGCTGTGCGCAACCGGTCTGCTAAAACCTTTGCAAGTAGCTTGTAATCTACGCACAGCATGGTCAACGGCCGCCAGTTGCCAAGGTCAGTTGCTTCCCCCTTCTTATAAAGAAGTGACAGCACACCGACAACCATTGATCCCCCCGGGACCCCCGTCTCAAGGATGGCCTTCAAGACTTCGAGGACCACTGGTCCAAGTATACCCCAAAACTTGAGGTAAAACTCGGCCGGCAGCCCATCCATCCCAGGCACCTTCCCTTTTCCCATCCTCCTGAGAGCGCTCTCAACCTCCTCGAGGGAGATCTGAGCCTCCATCACATCTCTAATGTCCTCCGGCAATCGCCGGGACAAGTGTTCTAAAAACACATCTCCCTGCTCTACATCTATTACCCTCTCTTTAAATAAACCTCGGTAATGATCAGTTGTTACCCTGACCATTTCCTCCGGTTTTCTAACTATGCTACCATCTTCTTTCCTCACCCCATGCATTATCTTCCTACTCTGTCTGCCCTTAACCGACTTAAAGAACATAGCGGAACAAGTCTCATTATGTTCTAGAAAGCCATTATGCGCCCGCTCCAGGAAAGCTCGAGCCTTCCGCTCCTGCAGCTCCCTGAGCTGCGCCTTCAGGTCAGTGGATCTCTCCCAGTCAATCGACCCGCCGAGGTTGCCTGCCTCGTACTCGAGTTCGAGCAACCTTTGGATACGATCCACCTCCCTCCTTTCCTCCCTTTTTTTCCTCCTGCAATATCCTATTATAAAGGCCCTAATCCTTACCTTAACTAAATCCCACCACTCTAACACCCCCTCACACATGGACCGGAGGCCTTCAAGCCCCCGAAAGAAACCAAAGAAGGTGTCAACGAAAGCTTGCTCCTCCAGCACATCCCGATCTAATTTCCAGTACCCCCTACCGAAGAGGCAGACTGGCGACCCCACCTGCAGGAGCACCCCGTCGTGATCTGAAAAGAACACAGGCAACAGCCGCCCAGACAACTGACCCAAAGACCTGGATACAAAAATGTAGTCGAGCCTCCGCGCAACCCCCCGGGAGTTGCGCCATGTGGGACCAGCCATTGTCGGAGTAGTGTGCAGGCCTCCATCAACCAGACCATGGCAAGCCATTAGCCCGGTGATGGATCCTGCACTACTATCCCTCACTAACCCTAAATCTATGTTAAAATCCCCACCTATCACCAAGTGCCTATTTGTAACACACAGGGGCGCCAGACAGTCCACCATCTCCCTCCTGTCTGCCGCCACCTGTGGCCCATACACCACCACTAACCTATACCTACTATCCCTAAAAGTGACATCCACCCCCAACACCCTCCCCTGCATTACAACAAAAGATCCCTCCACCTTCACCTCCCTATTCCCAAACAAAATCCCCACCCCTGTAGAATGCACCCCACCTATACCCCAAACTGACTCCCCCTTATCCCACTCCCTACTAAACCTGATGACATCCCCTCCATCCCTCAGGTGAACCTCCTGTAAAAAACAAACATCAAAACCCACCCCCTCCAAAAAACTAAAAACCGCCCTCCTCTTAACAAAATCCCTCAAACCCCTTACATTTAAACTAAAAATATTAACAGAAAATGTCATTTAAATTTATAACCCTACATCAACGAAATGAAACCCCAAAATAACAAAACAACAGGAGACTCACCCGATGCTCCCCTGCTTCTTCTCATCCGGCAGGGACGTCTTCTCCTCTCCTGACGTCCCCCCGTCCTCCTCCATCTCTCCAACCCAGGATGCAGGCATGGTGTTAGGCCTTGGAGTGCCCTGCATCCTGGGTTCCCCACCAACACCCTCCGTTCCTCTCTCCCTGTAGGCTTCTGGACTGAGATCGAGAGCAGGGGACCCCATCTCCCCAAGCAGGAGTTGAGATCCCCCCTCAGACACCCAGCCCAGCGCCACGCCCTGGGAGTCACCCTCCACCAGACGTTGAGGGGCCGAGGAAAACAGAGAGGACAAGGCCTTTCCTCCCTCCCCCATCACACGCTTGGCCATCCCCTCCACACCCCCCTCCCTCTCACTGCATTCCGGGCCCCCCCTCTTCCCTTTCTTCTTTGGCGTTGGAGGCAGCGGAGAGACACCACTCCCCCTCTCCGCTAGCTCCTCCACCATTCCCCTCAACTCTTCAACGAGGGCGCTCGACATGCTGTCCCCCCACTCCTTCCCTCCTTCTGCTCCTTCTTCTGGTCCCGTCTTCACTTCTCCCTCCATTTCTGCCACCGTTCCCTCCTCCACCTCCTCTCTCTCCACCGTCCCAGTCTCCTTCTTCTCCGCTCCTCCACCTCCTTCCACCTCCTCTCCTTTTGTTCCGGCCTTCTCGGCTCCTCGCCTCTCTCCTCTCGTAGCCTCCTTCCTCCCGTCCTCTTCCTGTGCCATCCTTTCCCCTGTGCCATTACTGTCATCCGCTCCCTTTCGTTCTCTCCTCCCTCCATCCCCCGTTCCCCCTCCAGCTGCAGAGGCGTATGACCTTTGACGAGCCGGGCAATCACGCCACAGGTGTGCTGATGAACCACACCCGTGGCAAGCCTTGGGCTCGTCACAATCCTTGGCCTCGTGCTCTCCCGACCCACAGAACCTGCACTTTCTGGTGTTGCACGAGGCCAGGATATGACCGTAGGCCATACACCTCCTGCAGAATGGAGGCTGACGGGCATAAAACAATGTCCCCCTGTCAGCCCCCAGGGAGAACATCGCTGGAGGATGGAGGTAGCCACCCAATCCCTTCGGGTCCTCCCTGAGAAGGATCTGGAACCCTCTCCTCCCGTTCCAGAATCCCAGGGAGTCCCTGAGGTGCCTTGCTGAGGAGACATTGTCCGCGTATCTCCCCAGAAAGGCCCTCACCTCCTCGTCCTTCACATGCGGATTGTACATATTGACGGTGACCACCCTGAAATTGTTCCTTGCCAGGCTGGTCACCTCGTAATGACACAGGGGCCTTGCACCTTTCCCTTCCTTCACTCTCGTCATAATGTCTTCATGTTTCTCCTCCGTGTGGAAGGTCACGTCGAAGGCTCTCTCCATTGGGTTACCTTGTAGGCATAGGACATCTTTCACCGATAACTTTAGGACCCCCATCAGGATAGTCCTTCCAAATGTCTCCCTCCCAAATGGCTCCATATCCTTTTCCTTCCAAGCAAACCTCACCGTATTCGCCAATCCAATACCTGGTACGGACCTGTTCTGTCTGTTGTTCTCCATTTTCTTCTCCAAAAAAGCTCTCTCCAAAAGAAGCCAAAGAACAAGGAAAACCGGGAAAAAAACGATTCCTCAAATAAAGAAAAAAAACACTTTCCTCCCTCCTGCCTTCCTTCGACCTTCTGACTCAGCGGGCTTTGGGGCACCTCGGTACCAAGCTTGATCTGAGCCAAAAGGCCGAGAAGCGATAACCCACAAATTGACCCCTGCACCCGCCGGGCCCCCGGGGGTCTCGGCAGACCTCAGCGGTTTGGCAAAAGTTGTCTCCTCCCCACCCGACGTTTCCCTGGTGACAGGCGGGTGTTTTTTTTAACAAGTCGCTAATGCGTCTTTAAGTCACTAGCTCTTTAAGCCTAGTGCGACTATTTGTTCAAAGCCCGGAAAACACGTCAGTCGTCGTCGGGCTTGAACTCAATTGCCCGAGCGACTACTTTGAGTGGAAAAATACGCCGGTCGGTCGGTCGGTCGGTCGGTCGGTCGGTCAGCCGGCTTCAAGTCAAACGCCTGAGCAAAAAGTCTCGGCGTCATCTCTGTCAATTTCTCTTGAAACAAGATACCGGGCTCTGCCAGAAGCAAAGCCCTTCCAAAAATATGTTGAACTCGTAAGTGTTCCTCTCCACGGAAGTCTTTAGTAAAAGGCGAAAGGCTTGTGCGTAATGAAGAGAAACCAGAGTCGTATGGAAGTCAGAGGTCGGGGCCCGAGACACACACTGTGCACTCTAGGCCGGGTGCCCGCGGGTGGTTCCCGAACCCACTCTTCCAAGTTTGAGGGCTGTGGGTAAAAATTCAAAGACAGACAGACAGACAGACAGACAGACAGACAGACAGACAGACAGACAATCCTGGTGAAGTGATTGTATTTTTTGGGGGGGGGTCAAAAACAGAGACAGACAGACAGACAGACAGACAGACAGACAGACAGACAGACAGACAGACAATCCTGGTGAAGTGATTGTATTTTTTGGGGGGGTCAAAAACAGAGACAGACAGACAGACAGACAGACAGACAGACAGACAGACAGACAGACAATCCTGGTGAAGTGATTGTATTTTTTGGGGGGGTCAAAAACAGAGACAGACAGACAGACAGACAGACAGACAGACAGACAGACAGACAGACAGACAATCCTGGTGAAGTGATTGTAATTTTTTGGGGGGGGTCAAAACAGACAGACACACACACACACACAGAGACACACACACAGAGACACACACACACACACACACACACACAGAGACACACACACACACACACACACACACACAGAGACACACACACACACACACACACACACAATCCTGGCCAATGTTTTTTTTTTTTTTTTTTTTTTTTTTTTTTTTTTTTTTTTAAGTAAAATGGCGGGAAAACGGGGGACCCCATGAAGGGGGCTTCGCCCTTGTTTCAGTTTGGATGATTCTTCTTTTTTCATTCCTTCTCTTCTTCTGCTAGCTGTTTTACATAGCTTTGCGTATTTCTTTTTCCTTGACAATGAGAGAAAAGTGTTGCACCGTTCCCGGAGGTACTGCAATACCGGGTCGATGCGTGGAGCGGACGGAGCAAGCCCCATTTCCGACTCCCTGTTCGAAAAATCCATTTAATATGTAGTCCCCCGATGGGGGACGTATCAGATATTAAACTGATAAGAACAGATTTTTTTTTTTTTACAAAATATATTTATTACGTTCCATGCCTTTCATTACAAAACCATATATCAATCCAAAATCATAACTAGGCATTTTTTAACTTCAACACAAACATTAAACCCCAATACAAAGACTCGTCTTCCCTCCCCTTCCCACTTACAAACCAAAACACATACCCACATTAAATACCCAACAAAACTTACCCTATACTCCCGACCGACGGGGACGCCTCCTCCACTCCTGACGCTCCTCCGTCGGCCACCATCCCTTCTCCCCTAGAAACAACACCAATTCCCTGCACACCCACACTCTGTGCCTTGTGCACCCCACTCAAGTCCACCACTCCACCCTCCTTCTGACTCTGGCCCGAGCACCCCATGCCCTCAAACAAAAAGTTAACCCCTTCCTCCATCCCCCAGCTCTGGGCAATGCCTGGAAGGTCCAGCTCAGCCAGGGGTGTAAAAGAGCACGAAGGAGAGGGAGCCCACGAGGGCCCCGCTTCCTCTCCCCCCTGCCCTGCCCCCCCCCTACCATCCTTCCTCCTCCTGCTGTCCTTACGCTCCCACTTCTTAGGTCTCTTTATCGGTGGAGGGCGCAGCCAGGGAACATCCCTATCCGCGTCCGACAGCCCCCCCCTCGCTTCGGTCATATTATCCGCCAGCCCACCCCTCGCTTCCTTCACAGTGTCCGTCAGCCCCCCCACCATCTTCCTAAGTTCCTCCACCCGTGATCTCACCTCTTTACTATCCCCCCACTCCTTCACTCCTTCTCCTACTGGTCCCGCCACCTCTGCCTTCTCTGTCTCCTCCCTTTCTGTCGCTTTCTTCTCCACCACCTTCTTCCCTGTCTCCTTCCTTTCTGTCTCTTTCTTCTCCACCCCCTTCTTCCCTGTCTCCTTCCTTTCTGTCTCTACCACCTTCTTCCCTGTCTCCTTCCTTTCTGTCTCTTTCTTCTCCACCACCGTCTTCTCTATCTCCTCCCTCTCTGTTTCCTTCTCCGTCTCCTTCTCCACCGCCATCTTCTCTATCTCCTCCCTCTCTGTTTCCTTCTCCGTCTCCTTCTCCACCACCTTCTTCTCCGACCCCTCCACTCTCTTATCTCCTTCCTCCTCCTGCTCCTTCTCTCCTTCAGCCTCCTGCTCCTCCTCTCTTTCAGCCTCCTTCCCTTCCGGTTCCACTATGTCAATTTCTTCCTTTTCCTCTTCTGCTCCTGCTATCTCTCTTTCCTCCTTCTCCCGCCGTGTGTCCCTTTCCTCTGTGCCTGTTCTTGCTTCTTTGTCCCCTCCTCTTCTTCCCCCATCCCCGGCTCTCGCTCCCCCCCCAGCTGCAGACGCGTATGACCTCTGACGCGCCGGGCATTCACGCCACAGGTGCGTCAGCATGCCACACCCGTGACATGCCTTCGGCGCATCACAGTCCCTCGCCTCGTGCTCCGTAGATCCACAATACCTACACTTCTTTGTGCTACACGAGGCGAGGATATGACCATAGGCCATACAACGCCTGCAGAACGGGGGCTGACGTGCATAATACAACGTCCCCCTGT